>NC_081191.1:69964058-70270308 GCF_902713425.1 Acipenser ruthenus | reverse complement strand
CAGTCAGATTCAATGAATTTGTCTTTGAGTTTTAAACTTTGTAAATCGGGTCAAATGTGTTGAATATTTTGACTGCAAAGTGTCAGTTTCTGAAACAGTCTTCCATGCATATCAATAACTCACAACAGCGAACAAGTCCAAAGTATATAAACCAAGAAATATAGAGTCATATTTTCAACAATTCTTTAAAAATGGAAAATCATCTATTCATTTTTTAATTTTTTTACAAAACTCACAAGTTTGTTTGTTTCTCAGTTGTAACAATAACATCATCATTTGAAATGTCCCACATGGTTATGTGGCGTTGGGAGAAAAAAAAATGACAGGGGTTTATAGTGGAAACTTGTTATTTTTCTGAAATGTCTGATTCCAAGATAGGTAACATTCACCATGGCCTATAGTCTATGCATATCTGCAGATATACCCTAATTAAAATTACATTGCAATTTTATAATAATGAATCATTTAAATTTACATGCCCCACCAGAGGCACCTTGCAATGTGTGTACTCATTGTACATTCAACAAAGACTTTACTGTAGCAGAAACTGAAAAAGAGAAGTCATCAGGTCTTTACAGACCTTATTCTGCATTCATTTAAATATCAACCACGAATCCTTGTATGTGTAGATTACAGCCCACTGTTCAAATAAGATACAAAATAATACAACACTGTTTAAATTTAATGGTAAAGTGAGGTCAAACAGCTGAATATGGCCCAGACAGTTAACAACAGCCTATCAACCCTCAGCTATATCGAAATAAAGAACTATTCATTTCAGTTTAAACAATAACAACGGCCTGTATAATAAAGTGCTTTCCCCAAAAAGAGGAGTGTCGGTAGACTTATCAAAAACAAGGTATTTGTTAAAAAGGAAAATGCATTACATGAGTCTCTTTAGCATGTTAAACAGGAAGCATGTTTTCAGGCTAGTGGATTCAAAAGAGTTCAAGTTGCAGGCTAACAGTGTTTTCGTTGACTATTTGTACAAGAAGTGCAGTTGGCACAGCCTACTACAGGAAACATTTAATTGGATTCGGAAAAAAGAAAATTTGCCTCTTCGAGTTTGTTTTATTCAGGCTTTATAGTGCAATTACAAGGATGTTCACATTTGACACATGTTGGTGGTTTATTTATAATAAACCAGGGAAAAGGTAAATGGAATGGAGGGCATGAGCGGATATAAGTGATCTGCGAGTTAGTGCTGTTGAGCAGCATTGGGAGAGAGTGGAAGGGTTGGGCTGCATCAGACATATTTATGCGTCTGGCAACCCTTGCCTTATCCTTTGCCTTAGCCAATGAGATGTCATGGTTTGAAGGAAAAGTCACCTTTTGTGTACAAAAAAGTCTAAGACTTAAAGACCAAAAAAGTCTGAACAGGAAAGTATCAAGTAAATAGAGGAAATCCCATGCAGTCTGAAGTTTAATTTACTTATTCAGGGAGAAAGGTTAGCTGCCTGCACTCCAGACAGCCCAGATAACTGATAATCATCTCCCCCTGGACTGAGAAGAAGTCTTCAGACTAGAAATACAAAAGCACACATGTGTTTTTTTTGGTTTTTTTAATTATTCCCCTTTCTCATTCACCTTTTTTAAACCGAGTTACGGACTTCCCTAAAGTTTTGTTTTTTTGCACAATGTATTTTCACCTATGTATAGTTTGATGGCATGCGTTCAGTATTACATTGCAGTTTGTGCCACAGTCATTATCACTCATGTATGATGTTAACTGCATGTCAGTGGAATCAAATAAGGATATTACAAATTGCAATTAAGCAATAAAGAACAGCGAGGTGTACATTACGTGCAATTTGAGGATAATGAAAAGGATTGTGGGAAGAGGCCGCTTACATTCTTTATTTTTAAATATATGAAATTGTCTTATTTTCTAATACAAACACTGTTTAATTTCACATACAGTGTTTTACAAATGTGAGGGATCCACCACCATATTTTATCTTCCCTGGCCCTTCTGTGGTGAAACTAGCTACCGGAGAACTTCAGAACTGCTCCGTGTCTCACCACCTCCTCAAGACCCACTCGTTCTTGATCTCTTGCTCTACCACTCCTATTATGCATTGGACTTGCCTGACGTATGCACCATGTTACTGGATCCTCAGCTAATGCACTATCCTTGCACTATTGCACTACTATGTCATTGTAGATATCACTTGTTGTAATCCTAACGTGTTGCACCATATTGTATTTTTGTAGTATTATTTGCATTTACTGTAAACTATACTATATTTAAATATTCAGCTTGCATTGTAACCCTTTACTGCCCTGTAACATCTGTAAGTCGCCTTGGATAAAGGCGTCTGCCAAATAAATAACTACTACTAATAATAAATAAATAACGTAACACTTTAAAATATCAAGTGAATACAGAGCTCATTTTTAAGTAACTCACAAGTGATTTGCAAACAACTGGCCTCAGCTAGTCTGTCTCACCATGGATTCAAAAACAGCTCCAGTGAGTGCAGTCCAAAACGAGTATTGTAGGCACAGAGACCACTATCACCAGCATAGTAGTTTTTGAAACAATCCAAATGAGAGACGAAACTGCTAAACAATTCAGGTGACACATAAAATTATAATAAACAGTTAATGAATGAAACAATATAGATACTGGCCATCTTTACTTCAGCCAGAATGATAGGAAACAATTTTGTAAACCAGTGTCCATAAAACGTATCTGTAATTATATTATAATTTACAAACAACTGCAGGTGATAACTAGAACTTTTATCAGTTTACAGTTTTCCGGTTTTGGCACTTTTATGCTGTTCATAAGTTAATTAACTCAAGCTTTACAAGAATAAAGTAAAGACACAATTGGGGTGCCAGCAGGGTGTAAGGCATTCCTTTATTGTTATAGGTTAAACTGCAGTCACTTAGATGTGAACTCCAAGGCTATAATCCAGATTCCTGGAACATTTGAATGTTCAGAGCTATTTCTTAATGGTCTTTTCTGTTAACAATGTACACATAGATGTCCCAAGGAAAAGCAACAGATTGGTCTATTAGAGATATGTATCAGACTGCAGGTCCGGTATGTTGAAATGTTCAAAGTTTGCTTACTTTTAAAAACAACCTTTATATGTCTTCATAAATAATGCAAACCATTTTATTTTTAACTATAACTTGAATTGGTCTGCTTAAAGAAAAGGCATAACCCACTTGAGGGTCACTTCTTGTCTTTTGCAACTGACTACAGCTTTGAAAAAGCAAACAGTAGCTTCTAGTCTCTTTGTGAGCAATCATTTTACTAAAACTTTGCATAAAGGCAAATGTGAATGTCAAATCTGTTAAACAGATGATTTAAGTGCACGCACATGCACACAAACTTGGCATACACATTTATTTATAAGGGTACGGAAGATAAGTAGTCACTATGATATATTCTTTTTGTTCATAAAGCATAGCATTGCCCACACTTTGGGTATAACCCATACACCTTCATCAGGGCTTAGACATAGAAAATGTATAGTAAAATACTAACACTGCAACTATCCATAATCCTATCCTAAAATGTAATGAAAAAGAATGATCAAAGCTCCAGAATACCAGAACCTTGTGTTTTTAGATCTGTTCTAAAACATTCCTTATATGAATTGCAAGTCCAATGTGTTTTTTTTTGTTTTTTTTTGTTATCTGGATGCACTGTGATCTGGATGCACTCATAAAATACTTAATAAAAGAGCCCTGAAAACAGAAACCAACACAGCGAACATAAAAAATAAACATTGGAATAAAGAAGAGCTTTCTGACTGCGAAAGCTAAACCACTAAGTGCATTTATCATTATGCGAAATTGTTAAACCGAGAGAGAGGATCAAATACATGACCACTTCAGAAACATAAACATTTGTCATCTACTTATATTTTTGTATGTGTCTTACTAAGACCTTGGTCAAAACAAATGAAGGCAGGCTAATTTTTTATGGGAGTATGTGCAGAAGCTGAACATTTTAGGAAAGCTGATTAGTAGCGTTGGGTGTGCAAAGTAAAATGTGTTTTTATCCATCGAATTAGCAACATCAGCTGGTCTTGATGGTTAAGGCTTAGTCCTCTTTTCTTAGAAGTGGAATCCACATGGTTGAAGGTCACAGTGAACAATCTGGTATTGTGTATAGATATATGTGCAGAACAAATATGAGTCTGAATTGACCTTGAATTTTTGCTTGTTGCAGCCGTTTACTGGATCCAGTTTTAGCCTTGTGGGTATTTGTAATTGAATCACATGTCTCATCTTAAGTGTGCACTCTTTACTTTTTTTTCTACTAGGCTGACGAATGTTTTTACTGTATTTTCTTACCAACATCAGTATACTGTAGCTTGTTACAGGATAAATGCAGATGCTGACAATGCAGTATTAAGGAAACATCAAGGTAGACGTCATTATTATACCTTTGTTTTAATTGCATCCCTGTCATGAATGACGGTCTGTCTGGCAGTTGATCGGATTAGGATAATCAGGTGTTACATGCAAGACACAGCAAGGAGCCAAGACTCCAATACAAGATTAACATTTATAGGGACTGAACTCAGAGTCTCAGATTTTACTCCACATGCTGATGCACAGAATAATAGCTCAAAATAATATTTCATGCTTTTGGTAGCCCCAATATACAGTAGACTGAGACTGAGACATGTGGCAGCTATCCCAAAGCAAAGGGTGGTCCTAAAATGAATTACTGGTATGATATAAAGATCTAGCTCCCTAAACAGAAAGGACAGGGGTCTATAAAATGGGAATTTTGCCTACAAGTGATGAACAAAAATGTTATCTTCACTATTGATGTTTTTTCACCTTTAATAGATCAACCATAGGTAAGTATTTCATTTTTGGCTGTCCCTTATAGTCAAAATTCTCATCTTATAGACCATTGTCCTTCAAAGAAATACACAACAACTCCCACCCCCACTCTCCTACACACTCTCTACGACACATTCATCCTTTATGGATGGTCCTTCATTCTGTCCCGTCCCCCCCGCCCCCCCCCCCCCCCAAGTACTCATAAACCAGTAATTAAGTCTTTTTAGCGAACAAACAGAGGCCATGCGTGCACACCGCTGTTGGAATGAGATTACAATATACAGTTTGTTTATCTTTGACCTTGACAGGCACATCGTTCTTGTCTACTCCTTGCTTTACTTTGGAACTCAGTCTTAGGAATTCTTACAGAGTCGTCTTGTAAAATCTCTTAAAGCTGCTTGCTGATCTGCCCCTTGCCAATGAAGAGAAGATTTATTGTGTCATAAAAGTCATTTTCTATGCCTGAGGAGATTAAAGTGTCCTGATTGTTAAGTTTGTGGTTTGCCTCAGTTTCCAGCCGTAGTAGTAAGATTATGGCTTCACATCTGTGAAGGCGAATACATTCCTAAGTTAAAGTCTGATTTAATAACATAATTCGAGCTCTGTACATTGCCTGTTATACATGTAGTTGCATACATGCCATACTTTGTTTTAAGAGATAGCTTATTTACACTGTGAATGAATTCTGACTTTCCCAACACGTCTACTGCTAAAATGATAAGGAAATTGGCTGTAGCATAATCTTTTAAAATTAAACTGTTTTTCCGTAATTGGCAACAAACAACACCACCTGCAGCTTTTTATTGCACATTCTTAAGCATACAGCTACTGTATGCTGTATATGTGTCTGTTTATACAATCTTATTTTTTATCCTAAGTTTATACTGTAGCTGCCCTGCAAAAAAATCTGTGTAGTTTAGGTAGCAATCGGAGTGTAACTGTTGTGCAGTTAAACTGTGTTTCCCTAGGCTAAATTCGATCATGTCTGTCCAAAAAAAAAAAAAAAAAAAAAAAAAAAAACTTTTGTGGCAGTTTTTTTGCAAAGTTGCTCCTACCCCGGTGCCAAAGTCTTGTCTCAGAAACCCTTTCTGGTAGATAACTTTATATTTTCCAGATTATATATACCCTGCATGTCCAATGTGTTGGTAACCATGACAATAACCTCTGACCAATTATGTCTGCCATGTGACCTTTGAAGTTACACCTGCATAGAGAGAGTGCACTTTGAGCTACTGTTTTGGTACATATTCTTTGATTTTGTTACTTTTGCAGTTTTAATATACAATATATGAATACTGAAAGAAAGCATTTCTCAATTGTTAGTTTTATGACAAAGGAGGACACAAAATAAAGTATGACATCAACCCTTTAATGCATTAGGAGCTATTCCCATGTTAACTGCTAGAAAAGCAATTTAAAATCCATTGTTTGAATATAGCTTTGGTCAGAGTCAGCAGGTTGTTATATTGGGACATTTGGAATGGTAGATGATTAAACTATGTAGGCAGGTGTAAAAGCAACCTTTGTAATTTAAACAGTTTGAGAAATACTCTTTTGTTACTTGGCATGTAACCATTTGGTCTGCGTTCATCTGCGAGGGCCCCTAATTATGCCATACACCAGAACACGAAAATGTTACAGGACCTGTGATTTATAAGCTAATAAAAGCGCTGTACCTCTGACAATGGGCTGGGCTTCATAAAATATAATACTACCATGCTGCTTTCTTATGATCCAAGACTTTGTTGAGATTTTTTTGTAACTGATATAATTTTTTGTGGGGAAAATAATTACCTAACCATAACATAAATATCTTACTACCATTCAATCTAATAAAAAAAGTCTCTGAATCTTACATTATAAAGACAGCCGTGCCGCCATTTTTTTAGCTTGTGTCTTCTGTTTTAACTATTAGGACACATGGGGCCATATTTTCAAAATATTTACTCCAGTCTTTAATCTGCTCCTATTTTTTGAAAGATAACAATTCAACACAAGGGTACAAGACTGAGAAACAAATAACTTGAGAGTGCTGAAGAGACCTTCAATAACATTACTTCGATGTTTGATTTTGTAAAGTCAATAGGTGTTTTTCTCCTTTAAAAAAAAACAGAAGTTAATTAAAGACTGGGGTAAACTCTTTGAAAACATGGCCCATTGTCTCTTATCTTAAATGACAACAGTGCTTCACATGAGAAAAAATAAATAAAATAAGCAAGTTGTTATGCGGGGCCCCAGATATATTAATATAGAAAACACAGCTTTTAAAATATGAAACAGCTCTCTGGTGTTTTAGCAAGTGTAAATGATACAATTAAAAAATATTTATTTTTTCAAGCTGTAATTACTAAAAAAAAAAAAAATGAAGTTGCTTAAAAAAACATTTTTTTGTAGTGTAGGATACTGTAATGTTAGAAAATTGTCAATGAAAAAATATTATTGTTGTATAGTGTTTGTGTAATTTCACGATAGGCATTATTAGTTGTGCGATTTTGCAGCATTATCCAACATTTATTAATAGACAAACCACAACTAAAATATTCGGGGCTGTGGCATTTCAATTTATAAAACCAGAGTAGACCCTTGCCTTGCAAAAATAGACATATTTACAAAACTGTATATTATGTAAAGGAAAAGTGTAAACTGGAGTGTAAAATAAATCTTGTTGAATATTACCACATTGCAACACACAAATATTCCACTTTGATTTTTAAGTTGTCAGCTTGTAGTTATTTGTATTATTTTTTTAAAGAAGTCTGTTCTAAAACATCCGGTCCTATTGAACTGAAGCTTGATTTACTCCTAGGCAAATCAAAAGTCCATGAGAGGCAGTGCAATTAATGCACAAACCCCCTTATTTTGGAAAATGCAGTCAATTGCACAATATGTTTTGTTCTGAAATAGGCAACACTTATGTCTGCTGTATGCCAGCTTAAATGATTTATGACACTATTATGTTTTGAGAAACATTGGACTAATTTTCTGGATTATATTTTGCATGTGGTATGTAAAAACCATCAGAAATGGTTTGTTTATCACTAGGCCTTTTAACTAGGTCCCATGGTAAATTAATATTGTTGTTCTTATACTTAATATTATTACTGGCTTCTGTTTTCCCAGACAATTTCATAACCATACGACTGTGTCACTTTGTTTGGGAAAACAAAATGTGTGTCATGAGCTTTATAATTTTGGCAGTCATTGTTTGCAATAGAAGAGAATGTGGACATTTCGTAACCATGCCAAGAGCTTCACACTAAAGATGGACGAGGTTTGAGATAAGCTTATCAAGCAACTACATTTCAATCATTTATAAGTGTAAAAAAGCAATTATCAGCTTGGGCAGCTATCTCAGTTCAAACTGGGTAATTACCAAACAACCTATTCATTAAAAAAAATATATATTATTTTATTCAATTTTAAGTTTGTAAAAGTCATGTAAACAAGTAAAAGTAACATGAAAATACTAAAATATACTTCAGTAATATAATATTAAAATGAATCCCATGCTTAATTAAATTAGGGGACCATTTCAATAATGTAGCTTTTAAGGGAAACACTAAGGGGAATTGCAATTTAATCACTCTAGCTGAAAATAGGTACAGTACAAAATTGGAAGTGTTGTATTGCTCATTTAATGTAGATTCTGAATATAAATATGGATTTACTTGGGTATTCTGTTTTAAAACCAGAGGGTGAAAAACGCAGTTCACAGAAAAGGTGTTTTTAATTGGCACCAGAAATAATCTCTCAATTAGCGCAGGGGTGTCCAACGGATGGCTCTTGATCCATATATATATCTCACTGAGCTCTACAATATGGCTCTTTTTATTAACATTTTAGGTTAAATGGGTTTGAAATACTGTAGGCTTTGACAGACTGTCAAAATGCAGCAACATTTTGTTGTGTTACAATAATGAGCACAAAATACTGGAGCTGTGTCCTAGTGCGGTCCTGTTATTGCCACCTTAAGAACTACCTGGTCAGTAGTATTGCTCTTTACAAAACATGTTGTACAGCTGTGGTCTAGTTACCTTGCTAAGGTTACTGTATTTGTATTTTTAATATTTTTACTGACATTTTTGTATGTATTAATAAAATGGTAGCCTAAACTCAATTCCATATGTACATTATTTGTCCGCAGTTTCACATTTATGAACTAGTACTTAAAGAGTAAGTAGCGGGGTTCCGTAAAAAAATAAATAAATAAATAAATAAATAAAATAGCATTATATATAATGTACCTGTAATTGTTCTTTTCATTGTTAACATCCTGACAACTTTGTACACTTTAAACTTTGAAGTCAGTTTCAAAGCTTTTTTTCAAAATGGCCGCTCCAGTGCCCTGGGGTTTGAGATCTGTCCTCTAAATCAGTGGTTCCCAACCCTGGTCCTGGGGACCCCCTATGTCTGCTGGTTTTCATTCCAACTGAGCTCCCAATTACTTAACTAGACCCTTAATTGAACTAATAATTTGCTTAATTAGACCTTTTTAGTTGCTTTCAGCTCTTAAACATTTGCAGATTTCAAGTTAGCTATAACATTTGATAAGTAACTTGAACTGCAACTGTTTAAGAGCTGAAAACAATTAAAAGGGTCTAGTTAAGCAAATTATCAATTCAGTTAAGGGTCTAGTTAAGTAATTTACCAGGACCGGGGTTGGGAACCACTGCTCTAAACCACTGCTCTAAATCACCACAGGAAGAGCGATTTAAAAACATAACAAGTAGTGCTCTGGCTTTTCAGTTCCATACCACATCATGGATCCTTATTCCTGTGTTACCTGTTTGACAATGTGGTCAACACTATCAGTGCACTAGAGCGGCCCTTTTTGAAAAAAGCTTTGAAACAGACTTAAAAGTTTAAAGTTTTTTGGAACCCCCCTATTTAGTCTTTAATCTGAACTATTCATAAATACATTGGAACCTTTCATTCACATCCTTACATATTACATGAGAACAAAGGTCATCTGGTCAAAGAGTGCTACCTGTAACCTTCATTTTGCCACCACTGGAATGCTCCTTTTAAACAAAATTGTTGCATATCAGCTTGCTTTCCTGGTGAAACCTTTTCTGCAAGTAGTGTAAGCATGTATCCTTTAAAGGATACTCTTTCAGAACAGTGTTGTACATTAGATACCAGATCTGCTGTTGAACAAAAAAATAAAAAAAAAATCTGAAAAGAATGTAACTATTTTACCAGTATAAAACTGTATTTGACTGCTACTACTTGCATCAAAGCTGTTACTTAATATTTACATATCAGTATAAAAATGTCAGTAAATGAACACATTAGTGAATCTATCATAATTGACCAAAAAAAATCACACCCTCTGGCTATTCGCTATACATTCAAAATCATACCTCCGGGCTCAATCCTCAATTTGCTAAAGAGTAGGCTACATGAATGCATAATGCATGATTTCACTGTTTCTTTTTGTTTTTACCTGTTACGTTGTCTGTGTTGAATGCTTAAAAAAATATTTAAATAAAATCCTGGGTGACAGGATTTATATGCAGTGGAGGCAGTTGTACAGCACTGTGGCAGGGCTGAGGCCTACCCCTATAAATAATGTATATTTGGTGATGGTTTAAATTATAAATATGGTTTGGTGGTTTAAAAATAAAAGAATGTGTATTTTTTGTATTAATACACATTCTTTTCTGTGAACTGTGTGCTAGATATGGCAGGGCAGGGAGATTAAACCTCCCTGCCTGCCTAATTGAAAAGGAATGTGCAGCAGGTGGCCAGGTGTCAATTGCATAATTGATGGTCAATTAACACCGGTCACCTGCCTTTAAAAACGGCCTGGAAAGCCAAGCCCTTTGTTCTTCTTTGTTTGTTCTGGTGTTTGGTGTGTTCTCCAAGCTTGGAGATGAAGGAGGTGAACCCTCATGACTGCGGATTTAACCAGGGTGAGTGACGGGTTATCACTGTGTGCAGACCGGGATACCTGCAACTTTAGGGTAAGGATTCATTTAGGGGATTTTAAATCCCTCTCCAGTTTATTTAGTTTATATAGGGAGAAGGTTCCTGAAGCGGGGCCACCATTTTAATGAGAGTAGTGCTTGGCCTGAGTTTGGCCACCTTTTGTTTACAAGCTTTGTTTTTGTACAGTGTTTTGTATTTTTGTAATTATGTACACGTATGTGTGTTCTCCCGCACTCGGGATACCATTGCTGGTACCCTGGTGGCGGCCACCAACCACTGCAACTGCCTGTTTGTAAATAAAACCTGGCGTTTCTGTAAGAGTATATTGCTGCAGAACGAAGTCTCCCACAGGGTAGCTCACACAGGAGTGCTGTGTGCACAACTCGTAATAGATGTAATGCTTCATTGACCTTCCTCAACATCCCTACCACATGACCATAACACCCCACGAACCTGAGGTTTGGGGTTAGGTTATTGTTATAAACTTTGTTTTAGTACCTTAAATTTATCACCCTTATGTGATGGCACGTAGCGCTACCCTGTGTGAGCTACGCTGTAGGAATGAGAAGTGTTTAATTTAAATCAAGGGAAGTAATGTTAAAACTTTACAATGCATTAGTAAGACCTCACCTAGAATATTGTGTTCAGTTCTGGTCACCTTGTTACAAAAAGGATATTGCTGCTCTTAGAAAGAGTGCAAAGAAGAGCAACTAGAATTATCCCGGGTTTAAAAGGCATGTCGTATGCAGACAGGCTAAAAGAATTGAATCTATTCAGTCTTTAACAAAGAAGACTATGCGGTGATCTGATTCAAGCATTCAAAATCCTAAAAGGTATAGACAATGTCGACCCAGGGGACTTTTTTGACTGGGGTCACAAATGTCGATTAGATAAAGGGGCATTCAGAACAGAAAATAGGAGGCACTTATTTACACAGAGAATTGTGAGGGTCTGGAACCATCTCCCCAGTAAAGCTGACACCCTGGGACCCTTCAAGAAGCTGCTTGATGAGATTCTGTGATCAATAAGCTACTAACAACCAAACAAGCAAGATGGGCTGAATGGCCTCCTCTCGTTTGTAAACTTTCTTATGTTCTGCATATATATATGTGTGTGTAAAAATATTTTTACTGCAAGTTGAACTGCTGTTAGTCGAAATCGCTCTCAAACGTAATTATTTACTTTATTTACTCTTATTTGAATTTGTTTTTATTTACTACTGAATTTATTGTATTTATAACTGCTTATCTGTAATGTGATATTTTGTAACAACTGTAAATCGCTGTGGATAAGTGCGTCTAAGAAATAAATAATAACCTTTTTATGCTCTAAACTCAAATGTGACGATGCCTTCTTTTGCCAGGAAGTGTTTTGGTTTCCATTTTGCCCGATCCGCTCCTCCCGTTACACTGTCACCATGTTATGTCTAATAAGAAGGTCAAGTTTTCAGTACACTTTATCGTGTTCTCCGAATTGGCTGCTTTAAAGAGCTAATGAATAGAACAGCCTTGATGTTTATGACGTCACAGATTTAAAAAAGCGTGGAAGCTTGTCAGAAACTCGCAGATGTGAGACCTTGTGATTTGCAAAACATTCAGCTTGTCAAGGTCCTGATACTGCAGATGGACCTCAAGTAACAATGGAGTACAAAAAAAAAGCTTTTGCCAGATGCAATTAAAATTTGATCTATAGTGTTAAGTTTAATGAATCTTTCATGGAAGCATTAGATACTGCTCAGACCCAAACTGGGTTATTTAAGATCAGCAAAATGTACATCCTGCATTTAGCACCATGCAGAAGGCTACTTTTATCTGACCAAATTTAAAATCACAAACTTATCACTATGTGGGTTAGGATCAATGTGTGCTTATGTCAAAAAAATGTATAACAACTTTAAATAGGTTGACACTAGGTTATATATATATATATTTTTAAATGGAACAATTCCTTGGAGTACAGTATTAAAGTTTATGCAAATAATAAAGCGCTTTGAGGAACCTTCATTTAACTGGGTTTATATATCCCAAAATAGTTTTGATCTGGTGGAGAATAAGTCAACTAAACAGTTTTGCAAAGGTAAAGTATACTGTAATACGTTTCAGGCCAAATAAAAGGAGAGCTGCCTCAGTGTTTAACTGATGTATTGTTTTGCTAATTGAACTGAAAAGTGAGAGCTTCTAGGTTGTTGTGTGTGTGCGCTTTACTGAACATTTTTAAAATAGGACTTTATTTCACTTAAATAACTACTTTAACATATTGATTGGTTCTCTTTCTCTCGTTTTTGTCAATGATTGTACCATGAAATCAATTTAAATCATTTCATGCATTTGTAGTATATCTTGAATATTTTCTTTTCCTGAAAAATACAGAGCACACAATAGAATATTTAACAGGTATGAATTAAAATTTTGAAACTGCAGACGGTATAAAGTTACTGTGCGCATTAGTCTTGGTCTTCCTGAAAAAGTGCTATTTTAATAATAAAAATAACGGCTATAATAACAAGGGTGAAAGCGGAGCCAGGACGTTCCTTGTACTGTACTCTCGTTTCCCTGCCAATTCAACGAATATTCATTTCTAACATGTCATAATCTGCTCTGTAGTTTCTCGGAAGCAAACAGGAGATTATGAGGTTAACATGCATGTTAACATAGATTGTGTTTGCTCGCTTTTAAACAACATGAAAACAATGGAGGAATTGAAAAAGATGTTGTTGCGTGACCAGAGTTTTGTTTGAATGAACCATGCATTTTACATTGCAATTATTATTATTTTATCTGACTTTCCTCAAACAGTCCAGTCATGCTCTCTCTTGTGTACACTGCTTTAGCTCTGGTGTACCGTACCAGGCAGTGCAATAGATTGAGTCTCTATATTTGCGTGGAACTGTTGACTTTAGGTGGGAATATGATATTAAGGGCTTGTTATAGTTTCTAAAAGAGATGACTTACGATAAAGGAAAAGTTTGTGTCCTCTAGTTTCCTAATTAATTTTAGTTGAATACCGTCCGAATGAAAGACGAGGCTACACCCACAGTTTGGCAGCTAGCTGCATTTAACCTTCATTCCAACATCTTTAAGATGAATAAAAAATGCCATCAGATTTCCTGAAATATAAAATATACTACCACAAAATAATAGTTATAATAGTCAAACCCTTGTCATTAACACACACACACACACAAAGTGGGATTTAAAATTAACTAACACACGTTGAAACTTCTTATAAGGAACCTGCCAATCATTCATATATATATACACTCTTGAGGTGGGGGGAAAAAACAATCTAATAAATGCAGCATAGGTTGTTGGTGTAACCATTATTTATATATATTATCTATAATAGGGATGTATTTAACACCTAAACAATTAAAAACAAAAAAGTCCAAAAATATTTTTAAAAAAAAACTGTAGCGATACTACACTAATGCAAATAATGAAACAATAATATTAATAATATTTTGAATGACCTTTGCTGCTGCAACAGTGTTTGCCACTCCTCCTATTTTTGTGTCATCTGCAAACTAAATTTGCAGACAACACATAAATAGGAGGAGTGGCAAACGCTGCAGCAGCAAAGGTCATTCAAAATGATCTAGACAGCATTCAGAACTGGGTAGACACATGGTAAATAACATTTAATAGAGAAAAGTGTAAGGTACTGCACGCAAGCAATAAAAATGTGCATTATATCATATGGGAGATACTGAAATTGAAGAAGGAATCTATGAAAAAGACCTAGGAGTTTATGTGGACTCAGAAATGTCTTCATCTAGACAATGGGGGGAAGCTATAAAAAAGGCCAACAAGATCTTCAGATATATTGTAAAAAGTGTTGAATTTAAATCAAGGGAAGTAATGTTAAAGCCTTACAATGCATTAGTAAGACCTCATCTAGAATATTGTGTTCAGTTCTGGTATCCTCGTTGCAAAAAGGATATTGCTGCTCTAGAAAGAGTGCAAAGAAGAGCGACCAGAATTATCCCGGGTTTTCAACCTGAAAAAAGAAACAAGGACCAGGGGTCACAAATGGAGATTAGATAAAGGGGCATTCAGAACAGAAAATAGGAGGCACTTTTTTACACAGAGAATTGTGAGGGTATGGAACCATCTCCCCAGTAATGTTGTTGAAGCTGACACCCTGGGATCCTTCAAGAAGCTGCTTGATGAGATTCTAGGATCAATAAGCTACTAACAACCAAACGAGCAAGATGGGCTGAATGGCCTCCTCTCGTTTGTAAACTTTCTTATGTTCTTACATTCCATATTGATAACCTCACTATAGCAATATAAAGAATCCAGACTCTCTCCAAACACAGAATATTGTATTTATTATATTGTAGTGATCTTGGTTAACGCAGGCAGGCTCATCACACAGGGTGAGGCAATCCACACACAGGCTTGGGGCGGGTGCGAACCCAGGACCTCTCGCACTAAAGCATAGCGCTGATATACGCTCCTTGCAGAGAAGCTGGTTCTTTTGTACAGCGGTAGCGGCGCTATGCTTTAGTGCAAGAGGTCCCGGGTTTGCACCCGCTCTCCGCCTGTGTGTGGATTACCTCGCCCTGTGTGATGCGCCTGCCTGCGGGAACCGAGATCATTACAATATAATAAATACATACATATAATATATAAAATTTACCTTCCAGAAATTCGGTTGGCAGATATTGGTCGGTTAGGTTGAGGGCGACTAAGAGGGTGCAGACAACTCCTAAGGGTCACAAATCAATTGCTTATTCACCAGTCACAAACGCGTATTGCAAGTGTGTGGATTGAACTTTAAGTTTTTTTTATTTATTATTATTTTATTGAAAACCAGGACTTATTGGTCATGTGTTTCTGGCAAAACACCCAGTAGGCAGCTTATCTGGAGCACTGCTACTAGTTATTTATTACCACCTTGCTTAAGGGTACAAAACTAAAACCACATTGTAACAGTACTCATGGTTAAATATTTTGTGATCACCAAATTAGCCTTAAAGAGCCATTATCACGTCCACAGATGTATTGGACCTTGCTGTGTTTTCTTATCTTCCTGGATCACTTGATATAACTTTCAGTACTTTTTCAGAACTATTAACTTCTTTGGGCAGCTTTGTTTACATTATGGTCAGGAGCACCACGGTGCGCGATGGTAAAAGTGAATGCACCTAGTCATTATTCTCACTCGAGCACCATCTTTAAACAATATAATCTTCCAATATTTATCACATCTCATAATGCTAAATAACATACTGAAGTTGTTTAAATACAAATTACAGTTTTCAGTTGAATCATCAATGTTGGAAAACTGATATTTTGGTACAGTGCTCCCATTGTACATTCACGTGGTAAACCTACTCTCTAATCACCCTGTAAATAAGAATACCATGCACTGTATGCTTCTAAATGAGGGTTTACTAAGACTCATAGGAAGTAGCTGGTTCACCTCACCCAAGAAAGGTGTCACCATTCAGGACGAGCAGAGATAGTGTTACCATGTCTGTGAAGAACCCAGGTGCAGAGATGACGTGGGAAGATAAGATGGAACCAGAGAGGGCAAGCACTTCATCTCCACCAACAGGTCTAATGTTCCATGGAAGTCAAAAAAGGGCTCTATATTAGCTTTATATAAAGCTATACCTACATCTTTAAGTTTACTTTTTTAAAAGCTTTCTGATTTAAAAACAACAAGTTTGTCTGTTGTGGGCATGGATTAATTCTAGTGAAGATGGTGGAGAGCTGTTTTTTACCAAATATTTTGATCATGAAGCCTTAGAAGTTAAATACAATGCAAACCTTGTTAGTCAAATGTGTCTGTTTGTTTATTATATAGATCAATCTACAATAATGTTCATGACTTTAAGCTAACACTAATAAAAGTTCATGCATAGAGTTCCATGGCTGCCTGTGTTTTTACTATGCAATGCAACACTTTGCTATTCTTTTATCACAGTACACTTAAGTAAACTTATTTGTATATAAACTCTTTTGAGGCTTGCAGCCTTGCAGGATTTATACAGTCCTTTACAGCACAGTGTCTACCTGCCATGTCAAGAGAAGGACAAGACTGATAATGTAAATGAAATATGTCAAACAGAAAAGTGAATGTGTAATTAAGATTTTTAATGTGACTCTTGCATCACAAACATGTTTTTGGGAGTGTATATTTGCACACTGGTAGCTCTGAAGCCACTTATAAAACTGCTTATAAAAGATGATCTTGAACACTGCAGCACAGCCACTTCCTACTCATTGCAAAAGGAAGGTTTCTCAATCCAGGATTGAGGACACTGCTTCTGCACCATACATTGTTCTGGTTTAGTAATACTTGATATGCTTGCGTTGCTGTTTGTGGAAAAGGAAAGGGGTGGGGGGGGGGAGACTATAAGCCTATTCCCATTATATGTGGCCAGTTACAGTATTATTAACGTTGAGTCTGATATAATTAACCAGTTTGTACACAAAAAAACAATTACTGCATATAATTTTGTGTATTTATATAACATTGTATTTAGTGTGCCCAATTATTTTACTCCTGATTTTCCACCCAATTTGAAATGTCCAATCATTTTTCGCTGCAGCAATTCCCCACACAGCTCAGGAGACCTGAAGGTTCAGTGGGCGTCCTCTGATCCCACGACCGAGCTTCCTCATCTACACCCAGGAGCAGATGTCAGTGAGCTACCGACCTCTGGAGGACAAAAGCCAACCCCGTAGGTGTCTGCTTTTGAGCTCACTGGGCACCTGGCCACCAGGATTTGCTGTAGCACGTTGAGGAGAAAGTCACTGCCAGTTTTGCCTCCCTGACCCATTGGAGCGCCAGAGCAAATGCGACACTCCCTTTGGAATCCCCAGCGAAGACCAGCCACTTTGCACAGCCAGGACGCAAACCTGCACTGTATGCCTCACCTGGCACTCTATACAACATTAATACAATAAAACAGGTGCACAGGAAAAGGTCTATTTTGATCATTTGTTTAACTGTAATCTATTTTTTGTAATCATTTTTTTTATTGTTGTACACCTATACATCATACATAACATGCAGCACAGTACATTTTCCACATTTACGGTCCCCCCCTCCCTTAACCCCACAGCAATAAAAGAAAACAAAAAATAACATACCTTCACCCTCCAGAGCAATGGCATCATTCTATCTATCTCTTAAGTTTACCAGTAGTGAGTCTTATCTTGAACTTGAACTGGTTGGAGTGGCACAAGAAAAGAAAATAAAATACCTAGTAATTTACCACTTCTAGGTTCTGTTTATGGTTTCTGTACCCTGTGCACCCTGTCCAAAAAGGGATTCCACACTTCTTCAAATACCTGCATTCTGTTTTGTATCTCAGTCTTTCATAGGATACTGTCTCAGCTAAGGTATTGTACCGTTCCTCATATGGGACTGGGGTTTGATCTTCCCAGGGACACAGAATAACTCTTATACCTGTTGCAGCTGCCAGCACAATCCAATTAAATATTTTACACTCCTTCCTTCAAAATGATCTTTGTGTAAAAGACACAGTATCGGGTCAATGTTAACTTTTATCCCAATCACAGAGCTATTAATCTCTAGAACCTTCCTCCAAAAGACTGTTACAAGTGGGCAGTCCCACAGTATGAATTATGTTTTTATTTAGCAAACGCCTTTATCCAAGGTGACTTACAGAGACTAGGGTGTGTGAACTATGCATCAGCTGCAGAGTCACTTACAATTACGTCTCACCCGAAAGGAGGTTAAGTGACTTGGTCAGGGTCACACAATGAGTCAGTGGCTGAGGTGGGATTTGAACCGGGGACCTCCTGGTACCATATACCCAACATGTTGGCGAGTCCCTCAGTCCCACTCTACCTTTTTGATGGAGTCCAATACAACCTATGTAGTATTTTAAACTGTATTAATTTAAGATGCACTTCTTTCATGGGTACAGCTCCCTTCTCCAAAATGCAGATTTCATCTACTATGAATACAAAATGATCTGTCTTTACCAAGTTAGTATGCCATTCTTATTTTCCCTAAATTGGCATTTAAAGCTAATTTATTTTAATGTTATTTACACACCTGTTTTTTTTCTATTTAAAAGGTTAAAAAACTGCATGATGGAAATACCCACAGATTGACACGTAATAAATAGCTGCCGAATGCGAACAGAGTGGATTTTTTTTAAAACACAGACATAGAGCAGCTTGAGTGTTTTGCTTCCAGTCTGTATAGCTAAGAAGTGGCACATGTCTGTGTAAAAGGCCTCTTTAATCTAAAGGTTCTCGCTCGATACTAAGGGATCTTTAAAATTCCAGTCAAAATACAGTATCTGGTGTTGTTGTTATTGGGATTAAAACAGACCCCTAAAAGTCCAGTTTTAGGTTTGTTAAAAAGTTTACCAACACAGCAATTGCATTGTTTTCTTGTGCTTATTGATAAGAAAAAAATAATTATTTGGGGTACAATATTAAGTCTAGATTTCTCTGTTTGATACAGTATGCATTTACCTTACAGCAGTCACTATGGTTTGCTATGTTATCAGTATGCTTTACCATACCTTTTTGTACATTCCTATGTTTTACCATGCTTTCAGGTTTTACTGCACTTTGCTATCATTACCATGGTAGGGAACTTGGATAGAAAAATAGTTACATTAATTCCAACCATTGACATTGTTGTTAGCATTTACTAATATTAACTGCATGCACTAAGCATCCAATTCTGTGAGGATGCAACTGCATACATTAACAACATGCAGTTATTTTCCTGATCTAAGTTGTAAAGACATTGATTAAATAGTGTAATACAAGTGTAAGTACAGTGTAGTTAGTGTACTGTTTTATAAGGAATGGGCCCTTATTCACAAAGCTTTACCTGGGTTATTTAAAGACTTGTTTTAATGTTGCTTTTGATTGTTCTAAATGGCCAACAATGGTAAAATAAAACAAAATAAAAAAACCTTCCTAGAATATAAAACTTGTTCTAGTATTCAAAACTTACAGTACTTAAAAAATAACTCAAAAGTTCAAGCTTTGTGCATAGGCCCCAGTGTTTCTATTCACACAGATACAGGTCATACAGGCTTTTATTTTCTCCAATGAAAAGTGAAAAAGTTCATTTCAAGCTAGATGTCTGATCGACTTCCTTCAGCACAATGCAATTGTTCAGTGGTTGTTTTGATAGCCTTAGGTATACAATGTGGGTGCCAATAAAAGTCTACCCAGTACCAGAGCAAATGTTTATAGGTTTTAGAAAAGAACAGGTAAGGTGAAAATAAGCCCAGTCTTCTTTCTGTCCTGCATTTTCTTAGTTGTTAAATACAATTTTTTCTTTCTAAATCCAGCCCTTTCAAAAGCTTCCTCAGAAACAGCCTGGTTACATTCCAGTCTCTCCCTGATCTTGACCCTAGGCCCTAACGGTTTTGCAAGCATTTCTGGAAATGTGTCTGGCCTTCCTTCAAAAAAATAAAGTGTATGTTTTAAATACCAAACAGTGGCTTAGAACTGACATTTCTAAAAATGGGGTGGGTGGGAGTCTTACTACCGGCTGTCTAGACAGAAACACACTTACACTCTACAATGAAGGAGGCATTAGTTAAAATGTTTGTCTACTTGAATTGGATATTGGTTGATAAAGCTGGGGTAAAATTAGGCCAGTTTACATGTGTGATTATTTCACGTGAATTGACAATACATGTGAAACTTGGCAGAGAAAGCTTGTGAAAGTGTCCCAGAAAACACTCTCAGTATTTTACCATGGAAGTCTCCATTTCTTGTGAGATTCCAGGAAAAGCTTGTGAAATCAACACCCACTTACACATGTAAACACGAGTTTCTCATGAAACAGTTAATTAGCTCGTTCAAGTCCTTTCCTAAAGCCGCTATAAAAGTCACATAAGAATACGTAAGTTACCATGGTCCAAAGATGGCAGCAGGGAAATTAATGTTTTGTTTGCAGTATTTCCTTTATCAGATTGATGTTGCAGTTAACCCCACTTTTTTCTCGTCTTCCCTAGAACTTTGCATAATGCCAATCATACATGGATCTAAATGTGTTTGTAACGTATCATACAGATTGTATTTACCAAGTTTCTGTTTAAAACTATTACTAAAAATGTTTGATAAACTGCATCGTTGGTTTGTGAATTCAGGTGGTTACAGCTACTGTACAGTACTTCAGAATACACTTGCAAATAGCTTCCCAAACAACTGTCAAAACGTCTTACTTTGTTTAAATGTGTATAACTATACTCCAATGCAATTTCTCCTAGTTACTTATGTCTGAGCAAAACCCGTGTCCATCCTCCACTGACGTCCTTTAGAGCGATGAAGAGACTCAAGTGTTAATATCCATAAGGGAAGAGGATATGAGGCTTGATACACGAACACAAACATTGTTTAACCCACTCTCAAAATAAAATGTGGTGTGGAATTTTCACAACTTATTTCTTGGGAATCAACAATACTACTCAATATTCCAATTCTAAGCAGAAGCAGTCATACAAGTACAGAGAAAATGAGGATGCTATATTTGATATAAAGAGATACAAAACAAGCTAATGAAACAAAAATGTGATACAAAATAAAAGTACACTGTCGGGTTACAAAAATAAAGATAGCCGTGCATCTCTAATAGCAGGACCCTCTTCATATCGCCCTCTTCATATCGCAGAGTAATATGCTGATAAAACCTGCACACATATTACAACAAATAATAAATAATGTCCCATTGGTGGTAAGGTTCTCTATGCAATACCCACTGGACTGTTCACTGGAAAGAGAACTGCACATCTCATCTGATGTGGTATTTGAAAGCACCAGGGAGACCCTCAGCAAAATCCTCATGCTAGGATGCTGATAGCATGTTAATTATGTTTCTGGGCAGCAGCACAACAGTATCAGTGTAACACAAAACAAACAAAGGAAATTATTATTATTCATAGAGCGCCTTTTATGAAACTACCACAAAGCATAAAGCACACACAATAAAGTACAACAATGTAGATAAAGGCCTTGATGCACGAACAAGGAGCAAAGTCCTAAAGCTGATAAGCAGCACTGGGTTATCATTATCAATCTGTTCCTATGAGGCAGCTGGTTTCATAGATTTGGAGACACAAAAGAAAAAGCAAGTCTGCCTGAAGAGGACTTGCACTTGCTGGCAGCACAAAACATACAGATTACTAAATGTGAGGTTCAAACTTCTATGAAGGATTACTGGGCTATTTATTCACGTATTTATGTATTTACACAGTGTTAGCCCTTTGAGACTTCTCATTCAATGAAACAATCACACTTAAGAACAGGTGTTATTGTTAACGGTTGTTAACTTTGTTAAATGAACATAACAGTTACGTTTTATCCTAGGTTTCTTTTTAAAAGACTGTTTTGATAAATTCATGTATTTATCTACAATAATTTTATTGGTTAAAATCCAGCAGCAACACATTAAATAGCAGTGACACTTCCGACATATATAAATATATATACAGTGCCTTGCAAAAGTATTCAGACCACTGACCAATTCTCTCATATTACTGAATTACAAATGGTACACTGAAATATCGTTCTGTTTGATATTTTATTTTAAAGCACTGAAACTCAAAATCAATTATTGTAAGGTGACATTGGTTTTATGTTGGGAAATATTTTTAAGAAAAATAAAAAACTGAAATATCTTTCTTGCATAAGTATTCAACCCCTGTGATGTGGAAACTCTCAGTCTACACCGATGAAAGAAATTGCCCTAACGAGGACACAATTACCTTACCATTGGCCTCCACCTGTGAACCATTAAAGTTGTGTCACATTTTCTGGATAAAAACCCCACTGTTGAAGGATCATTGGTCAGGCTGTGAATCTGAAGGAAAATGAAGACCAAAGAGCATTCTACAGAAGTTAGAGATAAAGTAATACAAATGCATAGATTAGGGAAAGGGTACAAAATAATATCCAAGTGTTTGGATATCCCGGTGAGCACAGTTGGATCAATAATCAGGAAGTGGAAGCTGCATCACACCACCCAGGCATTGCCAAGAAAAAGCCGTCCCTCTAAACTCAGCGCTCAAACAAGAAGGAGACTTGTGAGAGAAGCCAGAGAGGCCAACAATCACTTTGAAGGAGCTACAGAGTTCAGTGGCTGGGAGTGGAGTAATGGTGCACCAGTCAACCATATCAAGAGCTCTGCGTAACACTGGCCTGTATGGGAGGGTGGCAAGAAAGAAGCCGTTACTCAAAAAGTACCATCTGAAAGCACGTCTGGAGTTTGCCAGAAAGCATGAGAGTGACCCAGCTGCGATGTGGGAAAAGGTTTTGTAGTCAGATGAGACCAAGATAGAGCTTTTTGGCCAAAACTCAAAGCGCTATGTGTGGCGCAAACCTAACACTGCCCATGCCTCAAGACACACTATCCCTACAGTGAAGTATGGTGGTGGCAGCATCATGCTGTGGGGATGCTTCTCATCAGCAGGGACTGGGCATCTTGTTAAAATTGAAGGAAAAATGGATTGAGCAAAATACAGGGAAATACTGCAAGAGAACCTGCTTCAGTCCGCTAAAAAACTGAAGCTTGGGAGGAAATTCACCTTTCAGCAGGACAATGATCCCAAGCACAAGGCCAAAGCAACATTGGAGTGGCTCAAGAACAAAAAGGTGAATGTCCTACAGTGGCCCAGTCAAAGTCCTGATCTCAATCCCATTGTGAATCTGTGGCAGTATTTGAAAATTGCGGTCCACAAGCGCCGTCCAACCAACCTGAACAACCTGGAGCAAATCTGCCAAGAAGAATGGGCCAAAATCACTCCGACACTGTGTGCAAAGCTGGTACATACTTCCCCCAAAAGATTTAAAGCTGTTATTGCAGCGAAAGGTGTCTCTACCAAATATTAATGTGTGGGGGTTGAATACTTATGCAAGCAAGATATTTCAGTTTTTTACTTTTCTTAAAAATATTTCCCAACATAAAACCAATGTCACCTTACAATAATTGATTTTGAGTTTCAGTGTTTTAAAATAAAATATCAAACAGAACGAAATTTCAATGTACCATTTGTAATTCAGTAATATGAGAAAATTGGTCAGGGGTCTGAATACTTTTGCAAGGCACTGTATATATATATATATATATATATATATATATATATATATATATATATATATATATATATACATATATATACACACACACACACCTCCAAAATTAATGGCACCCTTGATAATGATGAGCAAAAAAGGCTGTATAAAATAAACAACACAGGTAATGAGCTATATTTTATGCTCAAATATATGGGAAAACCATATTCTTTTATTCTAATACAATTGCTCAAATTATCAAAAAGATAGGTGTCAGAATTATTGGCACCCCTAAAGATTCTTATAAATAAAACCAAACAAAATTAAATCTGCATTAACATTCTACTTCTTTAAGTTCATCTCAGTCTTAAGGAACTGTATTGTGGCCTTCCATGGCTTCCTGTTTCACTGGGGTATAAAAATGAGGTAACACGCATATGAAATCCCATTTGTCATCCATCACCATGGGTAAAGGCAAAGAACTCACAAATGAAGAGACAAATGGTTGTTGACCTTCATAAATCAGGCAATGGGTACAAAATAATAGCTAAAAAACTAAATATACCACTTACCACTATTAGGGCAATAATTAAGAAGTTCAAAACCACTGGAACAGTGGTAAACTTGCCTGGTAGAGGACGCAAGTGTATCTTGCCCCCATGCACAGTGAGGCAGATGGTTCGGGAGGCAAAGGGAAATCCAAGGGCCACAGTTGGAGAATTACAGAACTTGGTTGCATCTTGGGGTCACCAAGTCACCAAATCTACAATTAGACACCACCTCCATGCCTATTTGGAAGGGTTGCCAGAAAAAAGCCTTCATTGAGAGCAACCAACAAACGTAAGCGCCTGGAGTTTGCTAAACGGCATTGGCACTTCAATTGGAACCGGGTGATATGGTCAGATTAGACAAAAATAGAGATCTTTGACCACGCACACCAGCGGCGGGTTTGGCGTCGAAAGAAGGATGCGTTTGCAGAAAAGAACCTCATACCTACTGTAAAATATGGTGGTGGATCTTATGGGGCTGTTTTGCTTCCACTGGTCCTGGGGCCCTTGTTAAGGTCAATGGCATCATGAACTCTACCCAGTACCAGGACATTTTAGCCAAAAACCTGGTTGCCTCTGCCAGGAGGCTGAAACTTGGCCTCAAGTGGATCTTCCAGCAAGACAATGACCCCAAGCACACATCAAAATCCACAAAGAAATGGTTAATTGACCACAAAATCAACATTTTGCAATGGCTATCTCAGTCTCCGGATTTTTTTTTTTAGAAATAAATTTATAATTTGAGAAATGTGTAATTTTGGTTGATTCCATTGAATCATTAATAAAGTGAAATATATTGTTGGAAAATTACAATATAGCTCAGTACTGGTATTATTTATTTTATACAGTCTTTTTTGCTCGTCTTTATCAAGGGTGCCAATAATTTTGGAGGTGACTGTGTATATGTATATGTGTGTATATATATATATATATATATATATATATATATATATATATATATATATATTAGTTCATATAAGGTTTATTTGGGGATTTAAGCCTTTTTTCAATCCATGAAACTAATTTTGTTTCCATTTATCAAAGACTAGCATATACTTTATTAATTTTAAAGGTATTTTGTGTTGGCATTTCAGATGTTTTTTGTGTTTTTAGGGGGACTGTGTGGGTTTTATTATTACTATTTCTCTGCCTTTGTACTGCTACTGTGTGCTTTCATGCATTTTATTAAAAGAAAACCAATAGTATACCTCATCTGCAAGGACAGGGCGTTTATCTGAACAATGGTAAGATATTTTTTGATTTTCTTGCTGTTAAAAAAAAAAAAAAAAAGGTATTGTTTTCTTTCTTTAGTTATTTTTGTTGCTAGATGTCTGATGTACTACATACAGTCAAGGTCTATTTTGTGTCTCTTTTTGCACACAAAGAACCTGTTTTATTAAACATGAGATGGTAGACTGTTACTTTAAGAAAAAAAAAATATATATATTCTGTTGTCCTGCAAGAGGAAAGGGCTTTTTATCTTAACAAAGGGAAGACAATATTTCAAGTTGCTTGTTAAAAAAAGTTTATTTTGTTTCTTGTGCTGCAGTGTCTTTAAATTCAGGTTTGCCATTCCTTGTTTCAGGTAAAACAAAAATAATCTTTAGCATTAGAAAAATATAACCATTTTTTAGGTGCCATTTTTCATGGGTATATTTCCTAGTACGGGCACAATTATGAGTATGAGTAATGGGTTCTATGCACACCCCTAAGAACAACCATAAGGGACTGTAAAAAAATGACTAAATTGCCACGTGAAGATTATTAGAAATGACATATGAAGAATAACCAGATAGAATGAAACCAAAACTTGAAAGCCAAATGAAAGCACCGTGCTAAAGACAGATTAACAGGACTGAACCTCAACCCATTACCTGGAAGCAGCACTGGTGAGAGAACAGCATTTTCTTCAGATGAAGTTCGCGGTCATATAGACTGTTGACTCAGCAGTTGAGAGTCTCCTTGGAGGTGGTGGCAGGGATGGTTAATACCCCACTGCACTACACTGATTCACTTTATTGTTTTGTTGACATTCAATGATTGTTTAAGACTCAGCTATGCTGTCACCATAGAAAAATAACAACGAAAAGAATAGTTATTTGGTGCCTTAACTAAATTTCCTCCACAGCACCTCTTAGGTTAATTCCATTGTAAATGAATATCTGTGTGTATGTGGCCCATTATGCGCACCATCCACGGGCAGCAGTGTGGAGTAGTGGTTAGGGCTCTGGACTCTTGACAGGAGGGTCGTGGGTTCAATCCCAGGTGGGGGACACTGCTGCTGTACCCTTGAGCAAGGTACTTTACCTAGATTGCTCCAGTATAAATAAATAAATAATAATAATAATCCTAAAGCAACGGTCTTCAGACTTAGAATAAATGGAAGGTTGAGCAAATCTTCACCTTATCCAGAGAATTTTTTTTTTCCCCCAGGTTATTTTCTAAAGGTCTTGCTTTATAAATCAATTAAATCGCTACCCCCTACCACTTGATAAAAAAAGCAAGCCTGATTGTTTTCAAATATTTACAGGAAAAACAAGTCTGTCTGATCTCTGCCTAGCTATAGTATAAATCAATTCAGTACAACAACAGCCTACACAACACTTCAAAGCATTGTCACCCCATGGACAATGGGCTTAGATGTTACAACACTAGTCTTGTGTATGCCTTAATGTTTGCACATACTTGGTAACGTATTCAGAGGTGATCCATTGGTAAGTCAGGATTTGTTTAGTAAGGTTATCCTCACTGAGGCCAAATAAAACATCCATTCTCCCCAGTGCATTTCAGAGGAGGGAAAGGGGAGGTATTTTACCTGGAGTGGAAATACCGATTGAATAACCAGCTACAATATCAAACTGGCTACAGCAGAGATGGCAGCCTGCTCTCAATACATACACACAAGCAGAGTCGTCATCAGGTTTTTCAAACAGTAGTCCACATTGCTGTGTAGAGCTTGCAGAATGGAACACCATCATTAATAATGTCATCTATTGTTTTATAGACCCCCCACTGTCACTACAGAATGCTCCACTGCCTCTCACTGCAGGGTGGGGGTTCATCTCCCAGCAAGTAAAAGAGGAAACACGTGCTACAACGTTTGGGGGAAGTTTCTTTACCCCTCTTAACGCCACATATAATTTAGCCAACAGGAGTTTAAAATACAATACAAAGGCACAGTTCATTCAGTAAATTATGAGAACTAAAAGGCCCACCTGGACGCAAGTGCAAAGCCACGTAGCTCGCAACCATTTTGATCCGTGCAGTGGATGCCTCCTTCACGTCAAGAGCATATCGCCAAGAGAATGGTCCTCATCTGTGTCTCCTGCAATCCATTCTACTCCAGAGCCTTGTTTGAACCATTTCCTTCATTTTTAATTGAGATGTAGTGATGTACCAACTAGGCCTTTAACAGTTTATTTGAACCTTGGCGCTTTATTAAGTAATTAAAGACAGATAGAATCGACTGAAAAAGCCACATTTGAGGGTCATGATAAAATAATTCAACTAGGTGGGTCTGGGACAGTGAATATTCTATACAAAGACATGATTATATGGTGAATGTTCTTCCATGGATTTATCAAAAATAAGACCTTTTTCCAGTTTATTAATAGTCCCTGAAGCTGGAGTAGGCAACTTTGGCGCATCCATAGCATTCCATTGGAAAACCTTTTTTTTATTTTTTACAACCAGTTCCTTAATTATTGTATTGACCCTGCTGAATCAAATAATTAAAGAACAGAAGGTGATCCAATGGAATGGAGGAGCCATGGTTGCCCATCCCTACCTTACAGCCTTTGTGGCACAAACAGAGTAGCCTACTATATAATAACAGAACAATAAAGTAAGGGGAAAAAGCATTACAACTGTCAGTAGGCTTATTAGGTCATTTATAGCATCATGTTTTCATCACACCCTAATATGAATAATAATAATGATCAACAGACATGTTATTCATCATATTTTAAGTTATTGAAACAACCTATTATTGCTTTAACATTGTAGAATAAACTAGCCTTTATCTACAACAATAAATGGGCTAGTATACATCTGAATATGTAAATATCTGTACTAGATGCTTCAGTTAATAAATTATGAGCCAGTTAAATACTTGTTTTCTTTACTTTTGTTATTGCTGAGCTCCTAACATAGGTCTTTGTGCATTTCACAGAAACCGCAAACTGGAAAGAAGGGCAATTCCTGCAGCTTCATAGATAAATAATAAAAAGTCAGTGGCCGATGTAAAGTGTCAATACAGACGCAGGTGGAGAGAATGGCATGACCTGCTGGAGTTTATGACTTAATTTTAAATAAACAGAACAGGCATGCGATGTTGTGTTTCGAAATACTGAAGCTGAGATGGCTTCCTGTCCCGCCACACATTTGAATAGGCAATTGAGCAATAAAACCAAAGCAATTCTTACACACCCTTAAGAGGAAAAGAGCCTTTTACTTTTAGTCATTCAAATAATTGCAACTCAATTACAGTACAGGAAGTCTGTCACACATACTCGGCAGGAGAAATGAGTAAACTGAGGAAGGGAGTTTTTAAATATTTAAGAACGGTATTAAAAATGATCTACCAGAACAATTTTGTTTAACAGCATTAACACCTGCACAGTGCAGCTCATTTCTAGAATCTACAAACATCTTTGGCATAGAAACATCTGTTGACCCCAGTTGCCCACATTACATTTCCCCTTCTCTTCCCTCCTGTTTTTACGTAACAGAAGTCTCTGCATAGTGTTGTTTCTCTGTTTTAAACTAAGGAAAGTGTCTTTACAACCCCATACTGAGGAGGGGCTACCCTTCACAAACACCTTTGCTGCCATGCCAGTACCACTGAATACCCTAGAACCCCCTCTCAGAGCTGGGTAAACACAACCAAAAAATTCAAACTCAGGTTAACCTGACCCCCGCATGACCTCCCACCCAGTCTGACCCGAGTCTCTCGTCACTCTCACCAGCAGGTTTGTTGATCTATCAGCCGGGGTGATCCCAATCATAAAAAATGAAGTCAGTCTCTTTTTTTCTCTCTTCAACCTGGCTGCCTGTCACTGAAGCCTGAGTGCTTTTTTTCTAGTGATGCTGTCATCAAGAAAGAGTATATTTTATACTATAAATGCTATTTTACACAGAAGAAATGCTTGTTTTCAGTTGAAATACCTAAATAAATAAATAAAATACACTGATTTATTTAACCCTATTTATTCAGTCCAGTTTACCGGACAATCAATTAAGTCACCTAGCAGGTAGTTTTATTTCAGGACAATTTTTGTTCACAGTAGTTATTCTTGAATATTTTTCATGCCAATCCTCATTTTGTCCAATATTTTCTCTTTCAAAAAAAAAAAAAATTACTCATTTGACAAAAAGAAAGAAAGGATGACCTTGATAGGATTTTTGGAGTGTTAGACCAATTTTGATAAGGTCCATTTTAGTTTTGACATAGGGTTTAAATATAAATATGACGTAACAAAATTGCCTAAATTATTATTATTTTTTTGATCTAAAACGCCTGAAAAAGGGTCAGATAGCTAATGTTGCTTTTTATTAAATCGTTGTTCATCATGGGATTAGCCATGCCACTATACTGTATCCAGCTCAATGGAAACCAATGGACACAAAAAAAAAACCCTGCTCCTGATGGTTTTCAGATAGGTTCCTTACTGTGTGTAATGAATTGCCATCTCAGCCCTTGAACTGACCGGAAAAGCAAAGGCTGAACGCAAATCGCAAACCATGCAGTTTAACGACAAACACTAAAGAGTAGATTAATGAAAATGTTAAATACCAAAACAATCCATAAGCGATTTACTCATTTTAGGTTTGGTGTACTTTTTCATGAAAAAATAAGACACCAAGTATTAAAACCAAGCAGGAACTAATTAGGCACAGTCACATGTATCAGTACCTTCAGCCCTTTTGTTTATTATTAGGCTGGCTAAGAGGAAATATAAGAAAGCATGTCTGACAACAATCTTATTTGTGTCACAGACACATAATTCATAGAGTTTATCTTGTAATATTTGATGCTTGACTACACGGCCAATTACACTTATGCATATGGTCAACAACTATTTGAAATGTAAACAAATAAATAAATAAATATATTTCCTTCACAGTGCATAATGTCAGAAGAATCCATAATAAATGGTGTCAGTTCATAATGTTACCACGGTGATATGGTTTTTGTTTGGGACGCCAAGGTACTTCAGATATGTATCATATTGTGAAACATTTGTAAAGGCGAGGTTAAAAAAAAAAAAAAGTGATGTCTGTTCTCGGCCTGTGGCAAGAAGCAGCTGGCGAGGGGCTCTTTATCACAAGCTCTCTATTCCTGACAAGCCAAAGGTGTTCAGGGAGCTGGCTAGAACAGCAAACCTGCGATTCCCAAACAATTAGCAGACGCAGCCTTAAATAAACTTCACTCTAGATAGAGAGGAGCGACCTCCCATGGTGTTAGTGTCTCTATTCATCACTGCCACAAAAGGGACAAGAGAGACGGCAGCTCCTGATCATTAACCAGTAATGGTGTGCTTTGCATTAAGGGACAAATCAAACACTAGGTGAGGCTAAACAAGATTATAGCCTAGACATTGATCAGCTAACTAAATCCTTTTCTTTTGGGTTGCCAAGCATTAATCATCATGCATGCTGCATACAGGCATTTCATCATGTATATTCATTTTGGTGTTACTGTCTCTGAGCAGCTGCATTCCATTTGGCATAAACAAAAGAAAGAAAAATGTTTTGCTTCTAATTATTTACGAAGTGGAGAAAAAAAACCCACACCTGCTAAATGATTGTAACTTCATCAGTTTGAAGACCTTTGAAGTACTGCTGCACTTCAAGATCATACAGGTGTATGCTAAATTATCACCACAACAATTCTGAGCCCAATAACTTAACTCACTAACATGGGTTGTGTTTCACATACTGTACCAAGGTTTTTCTTTGTTATGGAAGTGGTGCTAGTGCCAAATGCTGCTAAAGGTCTAAATGATTAGGGGGTGCTTTAAATGGGACGATTAAACTTTAATGAAAGCAAATGCAAAGTGCTCGACATCCAGGCAAGAACAGAAATCCCCAACATGGACGTTTGAGAAAGCTAACATTGCAGAGGAGGGGAATGAGTATTCCAGGACTGAATTGTGCCTGAAGCCCAGCACAGCAGAGAGTGCAACTGAACAGAGATTAGATTGAACAGAACCCTTATTGTCAGACCTTGCTGGGAGCTGTAGGAGTGCCCAGTACCTTGGATGCTATCCCATCTCCAAGTGCTCTGATAAATAAGGTTGAGAAGACCCAGAGCTTGTTTGTGGATTTTAATTTACCAGCTTTCTTGGCTGTTGCTGGAATTTCAGGGTAGCTTAGTATAAAATAAACGGTGCAAGTTTAGGGGGAGTAAAAAAATAAATTAAAAAAAAAACACATTTAAACTGAGTAGAGTAGACATGCCTCAACACTGCTCTCTATACAGTTGATATAACTGTGCTAAGACAACAGTTTTCATTGAAACTTCCAAAAAAAGCTTTTCTCTCAGGCTAGTTTGCATATTGACCCATTGGAAAAAAAAAAAGCATGCTCAAAGAGGTCACCTGTGTAAACATCGGCGCTGAAATGGCCAAATTAGAGTGAACAACAGGTGTACATTTCTCAGTTTAGACCTATATATATATATTTTAATGATTTTATCAGTATAGTTCCATGAAGAGTATTCTCTTTTCCAGGGACGTCCCAGGAAAGTAATCGTTGTAGTAATAAATCCCAATACAAAACCACAACGGATAAGTAGGAATATACAGCAAGAGATTTGTAATCACATATTAGGCAACGCTTTATTTTGAGAGGCAAAAAGGAGGATTTAATGAATATGCAATTAACCATTTGCTGAAGTTTAGTTACATGTTAATAAACAATGTATAACATAGATAGGAAACTTAACATGGTACAATTATTCACACGGTGATTGAAGAGGATATATATGTGGTCTTATATTATGCATGGATTCTAAGACCCCCTACACTAGAGACCTACCTAATCCAGAATTGAAAGTTGAATATTAGAAGTATCACATCATCCCCTGGTAGTTTCAACTTAACCAGGCACAATTTGGTAGATCTACCCCCCCACCACCACCACCACAAAGGAAAAAATAAAAGAATTAACAGCTGGGCCAACCTGCCCCTCTCACTGCCGCTATTAACCTTGAAGAGACTTCATTATAAAGTTGCCACATCATCTGGAGAAAAACACGTCAATGAGTTCCTTTCGACAAAAAAGAAAAAATCAATAATCCAGAGTCCTTCATTAGCGTTCCTTTTATCGAGTCTATGTGAAACAAACAAGTGACCTCTGGAAAAGTTAATGTGTAACTTATTTATCTCATTTTTACAACCAAGGGGCTGTACCCTAATCAATATATGAAGCACAAATACTTTACTGCTTTTTGTTCTGGCCAAGACTGGACATTCTGATTTAACTGAAATATTAAAAGCTCAACGAGAAGTTTTTTTTTTGGTTTTTGTTTTTTTTTTAAACTGACATAACACACATTGTAGACAAAACTGTTCCATTAGCATTCTTGGAAGGTAAGGTCGTACTGAAATTCCTCCAGAATGTAATTTTGGACTAGGTTCAGGCACCCTTAAACCACATTTAGTGAAATATAAGAATATAAGTCTGAGATATGAATAAATGATCTTATCTCACTAAATATTATTTTATTGGATATACAAAACATGGTTTCCAATAGGTTTGACTAAATATGTACAAATACAAGTGCACAATGGACTTTTTCTTAGTGAAAACTGAAGGTAAAGGTGATAGTTCTGATAAATACATATTCAACTGATCCTGCTAAAAGGTACACCTACTATGTGGACCAGCAAAGCCCTTTTCATTTATCCCTTTAATGATATTTTTACCTGACTCCTAAACCTATGAGATTACTCTGCTTTCAAATTCTTGTAAGTCACACATGTCCCTTCTGACAAGTTAAATAGACCAGATCTATTAAAACAGGTAGTCATAGAGCTTGTATGTCATTATCACATCTCAGACAGGGAATTATCAGTAACAGCAATGTAATAAGCATGCAGGCGAGTGGTGTTTTCCTTTAAATCATATGGCAGATATGATGGTCTTTTTCTAATTTTAGTTGTTTAATATGTCACATAGGAAAGGTCCATAAGCAGGTCAAAGTACTGGATAACAGTACGTTAATCCGATTCTAAACTTGTTCTGCTTTTCTTTAAATGTAAATACATTTTAGGGATATTTATGCAACCAAGATAGTTATGAGTATACATCAAACGTTACTGCAATGTGTTTTTGTTTCTTTCCTTGCTCTGGTTTAATTATGAAGAGGCACGAGCAGAATCGGGACTTTGTAAATCCTTCGGATTTCAACAGGGTTCACCACATAATTGAAAACACATGGACCATTTTACTGCCAAGCAAAGGTTGCACTCTGAGAAGTTTATAGAATTATTAAATAAGCAATTATGATAACCTGCCGTTTTAATGATAAGATTCTGTCAGAAGGACTGGTATTTGCTATAAACTTTTTTTTTTTTTTTTTTACCTCCAAGGCAGGTCAATGCCATGAAAGAAATCAATTGCATTGTGTTGTTTGATTGGAGGCTGCATGCACTTATACAGAATAACCTTACATGAATGATAAAACAAATGGCAACAGTTTGTATTGAACCTGCTCAGCAAGTGGCATCTTTATCAAACCTCATAAAACATGAATGAGTATACATTGATAAAGACTGCTTGAAGTGTCATAGGCACGATAACATTTGGTCTGTAAATTTGGCCTGCAGCTAGTCTGGTTTTTGAAAAATCAGCTTTGTTGTAAATTAAATGGAGTACTTGCTAGCTAACTAGAAAGACAAATAATAGACCTAGTTCAAAAACTTTTTGCGCTACAGGCATGAATTATGTTTACTTACTGCATCATTTATGACAGTGTACATTTATAAAATGTACAACATTTTCTCCAACTAAAATGTTAACTAAATTGAGCACATTGAGGGTCCATTCCCTAGTATTGGGTGCAAATTTGTTAATTTCTTGATTTTATTTTTATTTTTTCTAAAGACAATTTGGCAAGCCATTTTTTTTTTTTACGGAGCACAAATGTCTTTTGAAGAGCACACAAAAACAGACAATGAAAATCTCATAATGCCACACACAAGCATCCTTTAGCTATCACAGGACAGTAACATACGTCATGTCCAAAATGACAACCAGGCTTTTATTGAATTTCACAATTAATATGGAACTTGTACGTCTACATGTTATGTATTTAATATTAGGCCCTCCTCATGCGACACAAGAGAATGAGAGCATTTTTAACACTATCCTCTGACTCCTGTTTTTCCATAAACGAGTACTACTATCCTATAGCACCAACAAAAAAATCATATACCGCACAATCATTTTACAGATTTTGGGGGAGAAACACCAATATAATGAAATAAAATTAGTTTTTTATTATTTATATTTAAGTAACATTATTTGTATTATATATATATATATATCTCTATCTTAGATTGATTGAGGATTCCACATGTAACTTCTGATTTATATAAATTGGAAAACTGAAAGCCAAAGAGGTAACACTACATGATTGAAAAAATAAAAAGAAGTTGGTTAGCAAAAAAAGTAAAGAATTTCAGAAAAAAAGAAAATCCATGTTAATACTGGTTTATTGTTTTATTATTATTTAGGAGGTTGGCTGAAAATCACCCCATTGGTACCCCTATAGAAGACAAAGCCTTGATACATAAGGTAGTATATGTCTAGATTGTTATGAATACAGTATATTTTAATCAGATTATTATTTTCAAGTTAATTCTTTCTTTTACAAAAGTGTCCCTGATAACACATTCTCATTAACTGTACAATAGCAACCTGTTCAAGAAGGCTGTTAAGGTTAATTACAAATTAAAGTTTATAACATACAGTATATAAGCATACAAACTGTTGAGGTGCAGTGGCAAATAGTAGATTTAACATTAGCAAATATACACTATTGTTGCATTGACAAATATTATACGAAAAAACGTCAGCCTAATCTACATGTTCCAAAGTGAACATGAATTCTATGTGCATTCAAGCAAGCTTTGCTGTTACAGCAAATGAGAATTCATTTATTTTTTCAGATTTTCCCAGTGATAATATGGCAAAGGATTTAAGCTTGTTGAGAAACTGTCACGTCAACTAGCACCTTGTTTGCTCTGTATATTGCCAGCTATGTGAAACATGCGTTTCTTTCATTTTCCACTGGAGCCAAATGTAAACAGATCATTGAAACTTTGCCCTGATCAATAGTAATAAAGCAATCTCTGTATGGAAGCCACATTAGATGGAGTGCAGGAGAGTTTTGTTGCCAAGACAGTATCTAACTAAAGGGGTGGTTCAACTCTGGGGCAAACTGCACTCTACACAACCCTAGCCTTGTTCTGTGTGGAGAGGAGTAGCAAAGTGTATTTTGTTGTTTGCCAATACATGTCATAAAGCAAAGATATCCAGGAGCCAAGCTTTTACATGCATTTAATATATACACTAAACAGTGTGCAGTAACGCTGACAGTGATCTAAACTTCATCATCCAACAGTACAGTGGCCAAGCTTATGCCTTTAATGTAACCAAAGGAGGTAAAAGAAAACTACTGCTGCCACCTTGTGGAAAATTAACTAGAGGACATCTTAACCAACTATTTTATATATATATATATATATATATATATATATATATATATATATATATATATATATATATATATATATATATAGTACATGTATGTATATGCCAGATTTTTCTAGTACTTCATTTTACTGTATTTTTTATTGTATGCCATGACGTTTAAAAGTAGTTCAATAATGGGGGACGGGGGCGGGTTCCCTAGCCCGACCAACACGGTTTATTTATTTAAAACAACCCCCCATATTTACACAAAAAGAATACATTCAGAAAAACATTAACCAAACTACCACTGCCTTTAAGCAATATTTGTACCTAACTTTTAGTTTAGGGGTGTTTCACTTGTGTATGAACTAAATACAATTAATTGTATTATTAACCTTTATTTATCCAGAACATATTAGTGTGTCTGTTTATGAAATTGTACATAATAGCACATATTTAATCTACATAAAACCTGAGAATTTACAAGAAAACATTTTATTCACCTTTCTATTTGGTGTGGGGTTAAGAATTTTTTTTTATTATTATTATTTTTTTTATTGTGGTCCAAGTTTTGGGGTTTAGGAATAAAAGCAGAAATCAGGAGACACAATCAAAAATGCCAGAGGGAAGAAAAGACATTCATTTAAAAGAAAAAAAAAAACATCTCCACAAAACCTCAGATCTTTAAAAAGATTAAGACACCAGTTTAATGTACCATTTTAATCAATTTCAGATACTAGGAACAACAATATGAAAAAGGCAGAAGAATATAATTAGCTTCACATTAAAACTACTTTTATTATTTTATATTATACATGATATTCTATGTAAGCACCCCCTTTAGCATCCACATCATATTAATGCCACGTACCTTATGGTAACTGCACTTCACCCTTTTGTCAGTTTAGAACAGATGATCACATCAATAAACACAATGCCAACTCGTTTCTCTGCCCACAAAAAAAGTACTCCAGGTATCCCCTTTGGCATACTGTATACTATTACACTCAAAAAGCAGTAAGAACTGTTTGAATATGTTAAATGCAAAATGTTTTTCCTTTGGCATTGTATCTATCAGTTGTAGATCAGGAATTAAAAAAAACAAAAACACTTGACCTTCACCTACTGTTTTTACAAGCGAATCACAGTAGTAGGGAAGACAAACACAGATGGTTATCTCACAGCAGATCTGTGTGTTGTGAATGCGTCTCTGTTTCAAAGTCACTTTCGGATGCCCTGGGAGAAAACATTGCTGCATCTTTCATAGCCCTAGCAGCCTGCCAACAGATTACCTCCCGCACCTATCCCCACCGCCAAACACAGCGTGAAGTCAAAGAGGTTAATTGACAAAATATAGAGCTTTCAGTAGTGCAACAGCCTAAGTCGTGTAAAAAAATAAAACACACGCAGCCACACTGGGGCTTAATTAGATAGTGTCATCTCCAGCAGCAGGGCTGTCGGTCTTGCATCCTGATTATAAACGATGGTCTTAAACAATAAACAGCTGCAGTACATGAGACTGGAGAAACTGGTCTTTCTGAACACACTTTGAATCCCAATGATCGTCAAACCTAGACTTTCTGGCCTTGGAACACAAGCAATTTGCTTCAATTTTCAATTAAAACAACCATTGTCACCTGAAATGTTGGCACAAAGTACATACATACATAAACGGCAGAAAAACAATTACAGGGTTATTAATTTAAACTGCATTTCTAAAGGGTACATCACTCTTTTTAGTTAAGAAAATTAAGGAATAAATATCTGACAATCTATTCTGTCCAGAGTAAAGTGCAATATATGAATGTTTGTTTCATCAGGCATATACAAAGCAAAGGTGTACTGATACAAACGTGTGTGTGTGTGGAAAAAATATTTCAAGGGGGCCTCAACTGCCGATCCCGCCTTAAGATATTTAGAACAGGGTCCACATTTATTTTATTGTTTTTGAATGACAATTACTATAACCTCATATAGACATTAATACTGACCACCAATCTGCAAAACATGTCTATTTGTGCACTTTATTGTTAATGGTATCTGAATGCAGTATAAACAAATAATCACGCAGGGGAAAAAAAGAACCTTTTCAAAAAGGGTCCTATTCTTTTATTCTTACCCTCTTATGGAAATTGGATAGGGAACAAAAACAATAAAAAATAAAAAAATAAAAAGTAGCCTGATCCATAGGTTTTATAATACATAATCAATTCTATACGATTAATATTAATTTATTTAAATTTTCCTTAACTTTATAAAAGGCCAAACAAGTTAGTCTACTCGACTTTGTTACCAGGCATTCAAAGTTACAAACAAAACAAGCAAGATTTTTTTTTTTTTTTTTTTTTCTGGTTTATAGTTATACAAGTTTTGTTAGTGTAAGTCAAACATACACAGTGACAGCATTTTGTTTTTCCTCTCCATGCATTTCTACAGAGGTACAATATATGCAGCCTTCTTATCACAAGATCAAATTATTCAGAAGATGTTATGCTTTTCTTAAAACAAGCATCTGTATAATTAACTGAAAATGATCATAACACCAGGTTAAGTAAAATAGCCCTGTATACAGAAACCCATTAATACCCCTCCCCCAGATTTCCAAAGCTAACAAGGAATATATCAGCTCTTACCAGGAGTATTACCAATGATGATACACATAGGAAAACTCAGTGACACAAGACTGAGGCATATCAGTGTTTATTCCTAAAGCGTTGGTCTTGAAAGATTATTTAAACAAAGCATTTATTTTTAAAGCACTTAACAATACAGACTGAGTGAACTAACCAGCTTTCATGTTACAAAACTTATTGCAGTTGTCACAAACATTCAAGCAAACAAAAAAAGTCCAGTAACAATGATTAGAAAACAGAGAACAGCTTGCTGTGTAACTGCAGCACCTTTTGAAAAGACCTACCAAAATTAAAATACATTACTAACAATTAGAAAGTACACTTTGTGCATCTAGATTAAATGTTCAGATAATAATACACGCTGGTAATAAAACTAGGATTGGCAGTCAAAGCCAAAGATTATTTCTGTTCTAAAATAAATAACAGGGCATTGTCAGCCACCGAGACCATGCTTCGGTACAAACACTGCAGACTTGTGCTGAACTCTTCAATGCAGGGCCAACTAAAATCAAGGGTTATATTGAAAATGCTAGCACGTTGCATCACTCCTTACTTAAGTTTCCTTTTAACACATACATCATTACTTTCTTGTGGAGTTCAAACCCCCCGACACTCCACACATGCACACTTCCCTTCTCAGCTGAAATTACGTTCATGCTCCAGGAGTCCAACTGCTCACGTTTGGACAGAAAGACCATTTAAATTTAAACATCAACTACTTTGGACAACCCAAGACCAAAAAGTTACAAAAAACTGAAACAAAATGCTTGATTTGTTTAAATGTACTTCAATACATTTGTAGAGGTACTACACATTTCCTTTTCAATAAATAGACACTAACATAAAGAATACTGCTCACAGTAAAATAATTAAAGCAACATTTAACCTAATACAAGTCCATGCTTGCAGATAATGGCATCAGCTAATGGCCTATTTAGAGTAGGGACAACTATATAAAAGTACATCTGGTCATTCATTGATAAAACCTTTTTGTTTCATTATTCACTTCATTGCAGATTACATGTTTTTATGAGCAGAGACATACTTTTTGTGGAAAATTAAACTTTTCAGTCATGCTTATACAAATAAAGAACAGTCAATTTAAACTGGGTTAAGTTTTTTTTTTTTTTTTTTTTTTTTTTTTAAATATGATTTTCATTGAGCAGTCAGTTGTTATTATTGAAGGAAACAGCACAGCCCTGACCTCCATTGTCTTCAACACTGCAAGTGACTTCCTCTTATAATCGATATAGTTTGGATTTGCAAAATCCAACAGTTAACAGCAGTCTGTCCTATTCTGCAGGTTATCAATATTTCATACAATAAATTCTAATTTGTCATATAAGATTATGAATATACATGTTACTGGAGCTAGCTTATACAGTTTAAACAGATATATTAAGTGTGCTTTTATGCTAATCATTTCTGCAGCAAGAAAAAAGGTGTCAAAACACGCTTAAGAACACTTGTTTTAAAAATGAATATGCAACACCATAAATCTAGATTTCGTTCAAGGTACAGCTACTATAATACTTTATGAAAATGTCACTTTCACGATTGTGCCTGATTATCTCTGTAGTGTAGTTTAAACAGTTTTGAAAATCAACACTTGATATTTTCATTTGGAGGTAAAACAAACTGCTTTAGATTTGAAAGACTTTAGATGTTAAGAGTTGTTCTTTCATACAGGATGACTGTTCTGATGTCGAGCAATTTTGGCACATTCAGCTATTATTTTTGCCTTCAGAAACAAAAAATGAAATTACCTATGGTGCACAACTTCTGTTTGTAGTGTTTCTCATTTTGTAATGAGTTGCCCAACCAACCAGGCTTACAAGTCTACAAATCGGGTTCTGCTATGCTTATGAAACATACATTTAGTACACAAACAAAACAAAAAACACAATAACTTGTATGCACTATGTTACCAAGAGAAAACAAAAATAAGTTTGTTCCATTTGGAAAATGACATTGCTGTTCACTGTGCCATTTGCAATACTGTGTGCCAGTATAAGGCTGCCTTTTGTTTAACTACTGTACTGCACAAGGGGCGACAAGCACAAGTGAAACCAATACCAAAGTACAAAAAAAAAAAAAAATTAAAGAAAAAGTCCAGACATTCTGAACCATATATAATTGATGACACACGAAAAATCGAGTTTCAAAAAAAATACTTGGACTACAATGCACACAGCTCCATGGGCACTGTTACATAGGACTGCACCCTTAAGCTAGATTTCCATAGTAAATGTCATATGTATCTACTGCAATGTACATGGAAAGCAAAATGCTTCAGGGTATCATATTAAGCTCAGGATAAAAATAGTGTGAGAAAGTTTAGAATAAGACAACATGTTTTAAAGTTGCGTAACACCTCCTTAAGGAAGTGCTGCTTCATTTTAATGACTTTGGTTCTTGCCTGTTAACCTTATCTATATTGATAACTATCCTACGTTAAGTGTTGAAACATTTATACCATTCCTCTATATTAAAAAAAAAGAATTAAGCAGCATTGCCTCAGCTAGGATTAAATGAACAGTCTATTTAATAGCATCCAAACCATGCTCTGATACACATCTGAAACACCCAGACATGCTTACTGTTACTGTCCACCCTTGTGTGTAATGCATAATCCTGTTTTTTTTTTTTTTTTTTTTTTTTTTAATGAACTCAATCAAGATTGCTTTGATATTTGTATTCCTTGCTCATTACAATCAACCGGTGTATTGCGTATTTCAGTACTGGAGTATTGTTTTGGGTAGACACAAAAAACTGTCTAAATGTTGTACTGTTTCAGTAACAATGGTGTTGCGAGATATACTTGATTTAAAAAACACAGGACCCAGCAACAGTAATAAGTGTCAGGCTTAGGCCTCCAGTTCTTGAATTCTTTAATTTCTAAATCCTTTTCTTCACCGTCCTAAACTATTCAGTTAGAGAACAGCAACATTTTTTTTTCTATTTAAAACAAAAGCAATCAAAAAAAAAAAGGTCAGTTAATGAAGATATATAATTGCTGAATTGCATCTACACAGAAAGCTGCAATGACACTTCATCTTTCTCCCCTTCCCCCTGGTCTAGTAGAGGAGGATTCTGCGCTCAATACCCTTGCGACAGATGGGGCATTCGCTCATTCGGTCACCGCACAGCTGGCACGTGCCATGGCCACACATGAAGATCATATTCTTCAGTCGATCCAGGCAGACCGGGCACATCGTCTGCAAGAAACACGAAGAAGTAAAATGGACTAAATATGAGAAATTGTTTTCTTTTTTTTTTGATAAACATTTGAAATACTAAGAATAAATCACATTGTAATCATGGTTAAATATGATATTCATAACCCCCCCATCTAAAATAACGTTGGTCTACATCTTAGCCACGTGCACAGTGATGTGCAAAAGCCACCTCTTGCCACAGCGTGCGTGGTTAGTAAACCACAACACTGCCACCTGAAGCATAACAAAAGAACAATTAATGACTATTACAATAACTGCAATTTACTCAGGGATGGAAATAACTCCTATTGCACAGCAGCAGGTTTTACTATGAGCTTGATTAGCCACAGTGTAGAGGTAAAAAGCTCAGATGTGTCTTATTAAATCACAGTAAAACCAGGAATGGATCAAGCTGCTCTGCAATGGGCATCTTCATTTCCATCCCTGTTTACTAGTCAAGAAGGAAGTCAGATATGTACCACCAAACAATAATTATTAAAAGGACCAATTCAAGTTAAGGCTTTTGTGACCTATTCAGGACAATACGTTCCAAATAATCTGAATCCCTGGTTAGCTCTTCATACATGAGCTGTTGCATTGGGCATAGCTGGTATTATGGCTTCTAGCGCTACCTGTAACAATGCAACAATGTTATTATGTATTGTATCAGTTGTAATGTTTGTCCTAGATCTGTGAGATGAGACAACTCTGTTGTCTTGTCCATGAGTAATTCAACATAGTAAGTCCCTTAATTCAAATAATACCTGTTCCTTGATGTCCAGCAGCTGCTGCTGTAGTTTCTGCACGTCCGCATTGACATTTGTGTTGTCCTTGTCTCTCTGTAAAGCAGGGATGTTTGCGCTGGCTACAATGGAACAAAACCAATTAAAAATGTGGCCAACCAGATCGTAACAACAGGGTATGTGTCAACATTTCACATATATTGTTATCATAGTGCTCTTTAAATGTAGCTTACCAGTTAAAGGATGGGGTTCTGATTTGCAAGTCTTTTTAGTTGTTTTCAGTTTAAAAACAAACAAATAGAGTTAAATTTAGAATAAAAAATAAATAAATTGGTTAATTCCTGCTTTATACCCACACCTCACACAGAATAGGGAGAAATTAGTTTGTATATTGTGATTTGCGCTTAACTCACAAGCTTTGCATTTTATTAAAACTCCTATTTAATTTACCAATTAAAAGTAGGAAATACCATCATTTAGACCATTGGATAGCAAAATCCTCAATGTATTATTCCTGAACAAATTGATCTTTTAGACTAATAAAATACATTTCAGGTGAAAATGCATCCAACCCCAATTTCAGGCTTTATCAAATTTAAACCTAAAATCAGAACCCCTCAATCATTTATTTCTATGTTAGCTTGAATATTTTACTTATCTTGCATATTAAAACAAAAACATACTTACACATTCTATTATATAAACTTTTAGCCCGAGTCCAACACATAAATACCAAAGGAATGTACTGTATTAACAATCATAACTGACCTACATATTTTAAACAATTGGTGCCACAAAAGGCACTGCCTGTCCTTATGGTTTATTTTAATTTTAAATTACAGAATGTTAGGTCATTGTCAAAACCCTGGTTCCCTGAAATAGAAAGGTAACCATTACCAAATGGGTATTTACCTCCTAGACCCGAATCCTGAATATTGTATAGCAAGGCTGCTCTTTGAGCCTGTGATGCAGTCATGACCCCGCCCCCGAGGGATGAAAAGGCTCACAGATCTCAGCGTCATTTTTCTTTCAAGCCTGCTGCAATCATGGACACAACGACCTTGAAGTTTAATTGTTACATTTCTATTTCATCAAACCAGGTTTATGATATTAACCTAATGTTCCCTTTCAAGTACGAAACGTAACCATTACCGAATGGGTGAGTGTACCAAAGCCGTCGCAAGGGCAAGATTGCAGACAACTGGAATGCTACAAGGCTAAGCTGAAGGCTGCCCTGTGCATACCATTCGGAACCCCAGTAAAAAGTAGCTAGGGTGACAAAATTGAGGGAAAATTTCACTGCTATGTCTGTGTTGTAAGGGTCGACTGTGAGCCACCCTTAACACTAGTTCCAAAACCAGGGATTTGAGGATTCACGGCATTAAGTCTGTAGAACCTAGTGAAGATATGGGGAGTAGCCCACAACGCTGCATTGCAAATGTCTTTGACAAATGCATCCAGGAATAAAGCCCACAAAAGTTGCCATGCCCCTGGTGGAATGGGCAATGAGCTTTACTGGAAACAAGGCTTGACCAAGGGACTTGCCCCATAGCAGACAAAAAATAGTTTGGACTGCCTCCAACCTTTCGTCCTGTCAACATAGTACGCCAGGGCCCGAACTGGGCAGAGCATATGCTCTCTGTCAAACTGGAAAGTGGATGGAAAGCCTCCAATTACACACTGGTTGACATGGAACGGCGAGATAGTCTTCGGCAAAAAGTCACAATTGGTACGGATGCTGACCTTTGTCCTGGCCTCTGTAAAAATTAAGCAGGCTTTCACAATAGAGAATGCTTGCATTTCACTGCTTTGCGGAGGTGACAGCAAGCAAGAAAGCTGCTTTAAAGTGAGCTGAGCTGAATGCCTCAAATGGAGGCTTCATGAGTGCATTAAGCACCACGTTTAGCCTCCAGCGAGGAACAATGTCCTTCATAGGCGACTGAAGTCGCCAAGCCCCTTTCAAAAATTGCCCAGTCAGGAAGTGAGCCCCTGGGGAGACCGAGTCAATCTTAACATGGCAAGCTGAAATAGCTGCCAGTTAGACCTTTAATGTAGAGCACAGCAGCTGCTCTTGATGCATGTGTACTGAGCACCACATTGCAGACCTGCGCATAGTATCTATAAAAAAAAAACAAAAAAAAACACAATGACAAAAGTCTCTCAACAAAAAAACTGTGATTAAACAAATGACGTAAATATAAACTTCTCGTATGGTGCTAATTGGCAAAACCAGGAAAGAAAATAAGCTCCTACCGAAGTTATACAGCCTGGGGGGAGAGCACAAAGTCAGCTGACTTATGCCGCTTGATCCCTGGGAAGGAGCGACTCAAGGCCCTGGCTTCATGCAGGACACAAGGAACGTAACAAGTAACAGGCTGTAGTGCACCCAAATACGCATAAAAAGAAAAACTATTATAGCGATTCGTTTAATATCACATATAATTTGTGTAAAACACACAAAAAATGCTAACTATATACTGATAGAAGCAACAACGTACTCTGAACAAGGCTCTCCAAACAGGGCAGTCTTCAAAGGAAAAATGGTGCAGTAACCTGTGAGCGCAGTCCTTTTCATCTCTCGGGGGAGAAGTCATGACTGCGTCACAGGCTCAAAGAGCAGCTTTGGTATACAATATTCAGGATTCAGATCTTTAGCAATGGAGCGGTTCCCTTTCAAGTACATTGAAAGGGAACCGCTCCATTGCTCTGCATGCGTGCTCCACCTGAGATTGGAGGAATAAAAAAATTGCAATACAGCTCCCCCTCCTGGCAAGTAACACTCATCACAAAAGGATCAACAAAATAACAATAACACCTGAAAAACCCAGTTACAACATTTCCAAACCAATGAACAAACAGAAAAAACAATTTACACTATATAATATTTGTAGACTGAAGGAGGTATGTGATGTTTTGTGAGACCTGATTGTTGCTTGTTCTAGGGTTTGCTTTGTTTTTTTTTTTTGTTTTGACTGTGATGCTGGGTTTTCAAATGGAAGGCCTGTAACAGGCTGGCGTTTGCTCATTTCTACTGGAAAAGGAAAGAAGATTGAATTGTGTGATCTTGCAACAGTTTCCCTTTTAGGTTTCCCTTTAAGAAAGAAAAGAGAAAGATATGCAGCAACAAAAAATGGGAATACAACGGGTAAGGAATTTATTAACAAATATGTAATTAAAATCAAAATATATGTGAAAATTAAATCAAACTGGGATGTATGAAACACATGTCCCCCTGTATTCATTTAAGAGCCGTTGAATTTAAGTGCTGCAAACTCATCTGTGCTGGTAAATCTGGGTTAAAAAAAAATAAAAGCCATATGTAGGAAGAAAACCAAAAAGGAACCAAATAGGAAAGCATAGGTATGGCTGGGTGGTGCTCTACTTATTGAGCAGGGTTGTTTCATCATTTAACATAATGTAGGCAACAAAACGGGAAATATGCAACTGAATATATACCTTTTTCATTGAGTAGGATTTAAAACATTTTGTAGAATTTCAAAATCTGTAGCTGAAAACCAGTAGTCAACAAATGTCATTTTTAGAAAACAGCAGATATAAACTCCAGTTGCAAACATCAATTTTAATGGTTTTTTTTGGCATACAAGCCTCATTTTTAAACCATTACTTAGAGCAATTCTGTGTTTTCCAGTAGCACTTAAATACTGTAATGTGGATCATAACTACAAATAAGGCAGGGGGTCTCTTCTGCAACAGTTTATCATAACTTCAAATATCATGAAAACAATGCGGCGGCGAAGCAAAAATAAGGTTAATGACATAAAATAAAAGAAATACACAAAATAAAGTTAAACCGAAAGGGAAAATGAGGAAGATTCACTCACTAAGATCATCAGTGGAATCTTCCATACCTTTCCCACCACAACACATGATGAAAGGTGTTCTCCGCTCGACCACAGCACGACATTGCACACACTTCTTCATCAGGCTGGCGCAGTCTGCAATGACAAGGGCAAAAGGAACAGCATGTAAACTTTTGTTTCAAAATGAAATGTTTAACCCTGTAATGCCCATGCACTTTTGAAATGAGAAAAGCTACTTTATTTATGTAACTAGATTCGGTTTCTTGTACAAAACACAATTTCTTTCCCCCTGTCGGGCAACACACTATACTGCATATGAATAATTGTGGCTTGTAAAGCTGGATTAAAAAAATTATAATATAGAGGGATGGCTAAGCATTGTATCATATGTGATACAGAAACGGGCGTTACAGGGTTAAAATGGACAGAAAACTCATTACAGCTCCCATCCGGACAGAAAGCAGATTGCCTTGTGCATCACACAGGGTTCATACACTTTTTCAACATTAAAATTCCATACTTTTTCCAGACTTCCATTTGTTTTTCCCAGACTTGTGTTTTAGTTAGTTTCTACTAGTTCTTCGATAGTTATCCACATAGGCGGGCAGCCGCAGAGCACTATAGCTTTTTGATCCACAGCAGAAGTTGCTCCTGGTTTTCTAAAAGTATTTGTCAGAATCTGGAGGTGCATATCTAGCAAGAGGCAATGCAGGTATGCAAAAGAGAAGTAAGCTACAATCTAAGAAATGTCCAATATTTGAGAACTACATTGCATTATTTACAAAGAGAATATAAAAAGTTGTATACTGCAAGTATACTTGTGCCAAAATAGGATACTTTAATGGTACCAATAGTATACTAAAACCAGAACACTTTGGCACAAGTATACTTACAGTATATTACTTTTTTGTAAGGGATGATATTGGATTCTGATGCAAACTTCTTTATACCCTCTGTTAAATGTTGAACACTATGGGAGGTGAAAAATAACAAATTAAATAACAAATGTGCACGCATTATATATTAAAATGTGCAAGTGTCGTATATTAAACATACAAGTCAAATACTAAACACAGTACACCCTCACTATAACAACCCTGTTTGGGTCCAGAGCCTTTTGTTCGCTAGAGTAAAAGGACAATCCAAAACTAACAATGTAAGCTGCTGGAGTAAGTTATGGAAGTCACCTTAGATAAAGGCATTAGCTAAATTATTAATAATATTAGTACTGTTTTTATTCTTTGATTTTTTTTATTATTACAGTATGTGTCACTACTACCACTAATAATAATAATAATAATAATAATAATAATAATAATAATAATAATAATAATAATAACAGCAATGAGATTGTGAATAAAAGTAGGATTACAAGTACAGTACCTATTTGTGGCGTGCTTTTGTTTTTTTTAAATCAGTATTTAATCGTATAATGAAGGCCATATAGCGAGGATGTAAATAGTATATCTACACTCGGCTGACGGTTTGGACATGAGACTGTTGCTGCACTCGGTACTGAAAAGTTACAAGCAAACAACACACAGTTAAATAAAATGACGGATACATTTTATTAATCACATTAAAGAAATGAAAAAAAGTGATGTTAACATGCTACACACACCATAGGGGTTACAGAAAGCATTTATTTATTTTTTTTTCAGTGATAAGAACTATCATATTCGATTTTTTTTTTCCTGGGTTGAGAAATAACATTAAGTATTTAATAAAGGTAAAAACAAGATAACAAAATGTGAATCTTGGTGAGCAGAGTACAGTAGCTTGTAATTCCAGTCTGTAACTTTGTTTAAAAAATCCTAGCCTAATCATATGTATATATTTTGGCTGTCGTAGTGTCCATTTTACCCTTCGTTTCACTGGAGCAGACCGAGTCATGTGACATATACCGGTGCGCTGACTGGATAGGATTGCTTGAGTTGTCAGTACGTTGTCAGGGGTGTTACACAGGGCAATCCTCGCACGCAATATAGTTGCTAATAGTAAATTGCCTAGACAGTTGCCGCTAGAGCTGTTGACCCGCTTTCGAGATCAATTATTAGCAATAATAAAAAATAATCGCAAAATTATTTTCATTCTTCCGTGACACTAGTAAAATTCCAGACATTTTCAAGACTTTAATAACGGAGACATGGTTTTTCAAGCATTTTCAAGCCCTGGAAATCAGTTTGGCATTTTTCCATACTTTTTCCAGACTGGCATACGAACCCTGATCACAGTCTCCACACATGCCAAGTTTACCAAGCTCTGGAATAACCTGCTTTAGTGCATTCGATGCACAGCATGCTGCAACACAGTCACTTAATATAATCTGTCTCTGTATTACGGTGGGCTTCTGCATCCCAGTGAATCTAGTCCCACATCGAAGTCTGTGGAATGTGTTTCACGCTGGGTTAGGGTTGTTTTTTCCTATGCGTGATGGGAAAAATGATTTTTCATGTGTGAATTTAGTGCTAATATAAAGTTACAGACAATGGTACTGGCTACAACTCCCCCTTAGAGCTGTGCCTGGCTGTGCCACCTAGCTGCACCCAGTGTGCAATTATTTCACAACAGTATAGCCAGCACCTGTTGCGTACCAGGAGCAGTTAACTAATAGTCATGACTTGGGGATAGAGGGCAAATATGTGAAGCTTAATTAATGACTTTCTATGCCCTCTAATAATCAGACTTGCCCAATAATTCTTCTTTCAGCACAGGCTGCCAACAACAGCAGTTATGTTGCAATATTTAAAACATCAGTTCTATTTGGCTGCCCCGCAGGGAAAAACTCTTGTTGTAAGCCTGGGTCTGCTTTTTTCACTTTAAGTAACACTTAATTATCCAGCCTTCCCACGAGGAAGTGTGCATTGTATCCATTTGGGCATCTGAGGGGCTGCAATTGCTTAGCTGGTCATTTTTTATTGTTGATAAAATAGGCGAAAAAGGAAGGGAAACAAGTCTGCCAGTTATCATAAAATAAGAAAGCTAATGTTTGTAATATAATTACAGCACGCGCAGGGAACTGCAAAGTTACTTTAAATCAGACGAAAATGCGAACTATATACAGATAGAGGCAACAACGTACTCTGAACAAGGCTCTCTGATCAGGTCAGTCCTCAAATGAGAGCAGTCCTTTTTATCCCTTGGGGCAGGGGTCACAACTGCGTCACAGGCTGCCAGTTATCATAAAATAAGAAAGCTAATGTTTGTAATTTAAAATCAGACGAATTTGTTCAGCTAAGACATAACCTTAATACTCCCCTCTCTAACGCCTGTGCATTTTTATGAAGCGTTTAACTGACTGTAAAATTACTATCAAATTCTATTAGCATTTTAGGAATGCTTGTGCAAGTAATAAAACATCCCAAAGACTACAGTTCTTGTCAGTAAATTATGGGAACACGGAATCATTTCTCATGGATGCAAAAATCCATGAATTATAGAACCTGTATTATACTATGCAGAGCTAATGGAAAATCACAACCAATGGGAAGCACATCTCACAAGACAAACTATGTACTGCACTTTACCCTCAATGACTGTAAACCTCCTTTTATTTATTATCACAGTTTTACAGGCTGGTTTTTACTCTCTGGCTCAGCTCAATGTGAAAACATACTGGATGGAGATATACAGGGTGATTAGAAAGTAAGTTTACCTAAACTTACTTTCTAAACCACCCTGTGTGTGTGTGTGTGTGAAATGAGTATGAAATGTTTCGTTGTTCTTTTTTTTTTTTTTTTTACGGTGACAATACAGAAAATGTCTATTCTCTGGATTGCTGTCTACACTAGCATGCCTCTAGACCAACGCCCACAAACGGTATTAGGAGATAAGACACAGGGGCAACTAACACTCATTTTTCACTTACTCTCACAGGCGCACATGTGGCCACAAGGCTGGAAGAGCACAGCTGCCTTCTTGTCCGAACATACCACACATTCTTCAATCTGTGGGAAGAAAGCTTAATTGTCACAAAACCTCCATTACAGTAAAAGAAAAATAAAATAAATAAACCTGAACAAACATTTTCTATTTACATTATATTCTACTAGGGATGTAATAGTTGAATCTAGAACATTTTCTAAAACGTTTAGTATATATTTAATTAGTTTAAACTACAGTAAAAAACAACTACATAAATATGTCTCACATACATGCAATATATTTATCAAACGAATGGGTTTTGTGGAGGCGGAATACTGTGTGTCTTTGAAGCAAACTATAACCGCACCCATGGAGAATCGCTATGAAGAGTGTGCAAGTAGGCTTCGTGACAAACTGCAGGCCGCTGATAAAGTGGCACTTTCCACAGACTGCTGGACTGCACTAAACACTGAAAGCTACATCACAATTACGTGTCATTACATTGAAAACTGGGAGCTTCAGTCTGCTGTACTTCAGACAGAAAACATGCAACAACACACAGCAGAAAATCTTTCTGAAAGGCTGAATACTGCAGTTGAGAAATGGGGTCTTGTTGGCTGTGTTGTTGCATGCGTTCATGATAATGCAAGCAACATCGTTCTAGCCAACATGCCAAGGTATGTGCCATGGGACTCTGTTAATTGTTTTCCACATACACTACAGCTAGACATAAAAACGGCTTTTCTGTCCGTGGTGTTGATTGTGTTATTGCTGCAGCAAGTCAGCTAGTTGCACACTTCCACCACAGCACTGCCGTTAAAACACTGGAGAAAAAACAAATTCAGCTTCAGGTAAAGCAACACCACTTGATCCAGTCGTGTAAAACCCGCTGGAGTTCAATTCACGATATAGTGAACAAAGATGGGCAATAACAGCAGTGCTGTGGGATCGCACATTTACGAAACTGGCAAATGCTCGAACCCTTGAGCTACACGATGACCAATGGCAACTGACTGAAGATATTCTACCAGTTCTCTCTGCTTTAAAATACGCTACAACAGTTATCTGCAGAACAGTCTGTTTCAATTTCAAGTGTGTAACCCATTTGCACCAGCCTCATCAAGACTCGCCTCAAAAGTGACGCAGCTGTCAAAAGTAGAAGTATTGTGGATTTCAAGTCTGCAGTTCGTTGCTCTCTTGAAAATCGAATGACACCAAATGACACTTCCGTCATCACCAAACCTGCACCTATAGCATCGATGTTGGATCCATGCCACAAGCACCTACGTTTTATTTTGCCGGATGTGCAAATGGCTGCAAAATCAAAACTTTTGCAATTGCTCTCTGATAGCGAGGCTGCACCGTGTACAGCGACTGAAACGACTGCGTCAGCATCAAAGTTACAGTGCAGAGAGTGTAAAGAGTGCCATGGCAATTCTTTTAGGAGACAACTACCTCCAAGATGCAACAGAGACTGTTGTAGAAAGCCAAATGGAAAGTATTTATAAGGAGGCTTGCACTTAAGAGTGCAATCCATTGGAATGGTGAAAGGCTAATTATACAGCACTTCCCCAGGCACAGACGTATTTGTGCATTCCAGGATCATCTGTGCCCTCAGAACGTGTTTTTTCCTCTGCTGTACTTGCAGTCAATCGTTTTCGCACAAAAACAACAACTGAAAGCACGTAACTAAAGTTGAATGACGCAGTTAAACAATCATTAAAATTGATTTTTTTTTTTTTTTTTCCATTTTTTACATAAGGACTTTTGAATGAAGGAGAACTTTGACAACTACTGAAAAACCGCCAAATGTTTTGAATATTCCTGGATTTGTGTTCTTCAAATTGATTTTTTTTTCTGTAACTTCAGCACTGGATAAATGATTCTTGGCAAGTACAATAACATAAGCAACATATTGATTGTGTACGGAATAGATGTTTAAACTACCAAAGTAACAAGAGTATAACTGAATACCTAATTAAACAATATTTACATCCCTATATTCTACTGATCTAAGTTGCCTAAAATGTGTTATCATTGACAGGTCATCAAGAACATCACCCAAAAACCAAGGCTGAAACATTTTAATTTTAGCCAAGCTACCGAGTCAAAATGTACACTGCAACTCGAGTCGCTATTGAAACAATCTTTAAAAATGTAACAAACACTTGCTGGAAACAAGTCGTTTAAAGTGCATCTGTCACAGATTTTTTTTTTGCTTAAAAAATGAAATCAATGGGACTCCCGAGTGGAGCATCCGGTAAAGGCACTCCACGTGGAGTGCAGGATGCGCTCTATAGTCTGGACGTCGCCGGTTCGAGTCCAGGCTATTCCATTGCCGACTGTGGACGGGAGTTCCCAGAGGACGGCGTACAATTGGCCGAGTGCCACCCGCCGAGTGCAAAAATAAAATGTAAAAAATTGTTTCTGTGCCCATATTTTGTGATATAAGCGGATCCTAAGCCACACCCACTGAAAACGCTCCATTTGTGCCTACCTCACCTGTGACGTAGTGGGAGGCCAGAACAAGCCACACGCGGTACTGATAGACAGACATAGTGTGAAAGACAGGGTCTGGGATAGTAAACAAGACCCTTTATGAAAAGTGGAAGTGAAAAATAATGTAAAATACTGTAAGGAAAATAAAATGCATATTTTTCACGGTAGGCAGTCAAATTCGTGATATCGTGAATTTTCCGGGGCCCTACTCATAACCTGATGTGCATTGTCAGACCTCCAGATAGAGCAGAAACTTTTTGGAGAGTTGAAGACTGAAATTACCTTTGTTCTAGACTGGACTTGGTCCTTGCATATGAGGCATTTCTTGACCCGTGGAGAACACAATGAGCAGGTGGCAATGTGCCCACAGGGCCCAAAGAGGGTGTCCCTCTTCATATCAGAGCATACCATGCACTCCTCAAGCGTTTCACAGTCGTTGCTGATCAGCGAGGGGCTGCGAGAGCCAATCTGTCCACTGGAAAGAGGAAGAGAGAGTACAACAACACAGGTCAATAAAGAGCAGGACACACCCGAACACACAAACATTTCAAAATTGGCTGGTTAACCACTAGGCTGTTGGTTAGATTACAGCTCAATGCTTTAATGATGGGAAGGCAGTGGCAGCTTTTGTTTTGGTTTGCAATAGTTGCGGCTACAGGCCTTATTACAAAACCACCATTAACTTTTAACTGTGCAGGGCTTTAAGTTGCGGCCAATTTGGATCACCAGTTTTATTTTCGGAGCCTGTGTGCCAGTGCTTTCAAAAGATCAGAAACTGAATTTATCAGTTAGTAATATAAACTGACCTGAAAAAATAGAGGGGGGTTTCTTGGTAAGTGTTTTTAATCACTGCATGCCCTTGAGATTGTAGTTCACGGTTTCATTATTTTCATTGCCAGCAAAGCTCTATAAATTACACATCCCAACACTACTGTTACCAGCATACAATGACATGCTCTTTGATCTGTGTTCTGGATTCATGGTTTGCAAGACAGTTATAAAGGCATAAAGAAACAAAAATGATTGTACAAAACCTACACACAATGTACCTACATGTACTCTCAATGCAGTAGTGGTTTCTCTTTAGTTTCTCATCCCATATCCCACAGTTTATGTACAGTATTGGAATACGTAAAAAAAAAAGTTGATCCCTAGAACATGTCTCAAGGTAACTACTTACTTTCATACATAAACATCTAATAATAATAAGAGGAACACATTTTTTGGTTACTTATTTCTAGTACTGTAATTCTTATTTTGTCAAACTAAAAAGAAGATATAGTTTAGCAACATATATTTATTCTGTTGTTTCAAGATTTTGTGCATCTGTACAAAAATAAAATAAATAAATAGCTTTTGTCTGGGTGGGCAATGGAACTAAATAGCCACCCAACTTCAAGGATGGTTCCAGTGATGGTTGAGGCTGCAATGTGAATAAACAGATACAAGACTCCTTCAGCACAAACATTTGACAAACAGACCAACAGCTGTACCTAGCAAGAGAACCTTCATTCTGGCCTCTGAGAAATTTAGACAGGCTTTCGATACTGAAAATGCTTGCTGCTCAGCGGAGGTGATTTCAAGCAAGAAAGCCGACTTTAAAGACAAAAAGTTGAACTCAGCCGAGTGCATAGACTCAAACGGAGGTTTCATCAGTACATTAAGCACTACATTCAACCTCCAACGAGGAATTAAATCCTTCACCGGTGGCCTAAGCCGCAAGGTGCCTTTCAAAAATTGCTCCGCCAGGAAATGAGCTCCTGGGGAGACTGAATATTTCTACATGGCACACAGAAATTGCTGCCATTTCCCCTCATCAAAAAGGTCTTGTAAAAATTGCAGTATAACTGCCATGGGGCATGTCGTGGGTTCAAACCCACAAGACAAGCACCACACCTGAAACACGCTCCACCTGTACCCATATTGGGAACGGGTAGAGGCTGCTGTGGCGTTTTGCAGGGTGTCAATCACGCTGTTCGATAACCCCAGACGGCTCAAATGCAGCCGTTCAGGGGCCAGACCCAGAGCCATAGGGTGGGGGTGCCACAAAGTGCCCTGCGCCTGGCTGAGCAGGTCGCGGCGCATTGGCAGTTCCCATGGCTGGTCGCTCAGGTTCTGCATCAGGGAGGACAACCAAACTCTCCTGGGCCAGTATGAGGCTATTAAGAGCACCCTGGCCCGGTCCTGTCTGATCTTCTCCAGACACAGCGAGAGCAGCGCGAGTGGTGGAAACGTATAGCGTAGACGTGTTGGACACTTTGATAAGGAGAGCTGTGCCACCGGAACGGTATCCAATTCCGCATCATCATATGGGAAAACTGCGTCTTGATCGTCAGCCTCCTCAGAGGCGACGATAGACAACATATCTGCTTCCATATCACAGGCCTCCATCTGCAACGGTGCAGGTGGGGCGGGAGGAAGGGTAACCGGTTGTGCAGGTAGGGATGAACGCTCTTGCAGCAGTTCAGCAAGGATAGCCTGCTGGCGTGACACAGCTTCCCATATCTTATCCAACTATCCTGTCTGCCGAACGAGAGCAGTGAGCTTTCTTCCTTCTCCGCTTAGGAGGAGGGGAAGGAGAAGGGGAACTGTAAGAAGACACTGAGTAGGAAGGTGAGGAGCATGGCTTCTCAACTGGACTCCCTCGAACACGACTCCTACCCTCCCTTGACACAGAGCCAAGGGAGGAGGGTCCAGCCTCACTGACTGAGCATGCCGATGCTGAGCGCTGAGCAGGCGTAAGTGAGCGTTCTCTTGAATGATGGGCCATCCGACTCTCAAGTACATGCTTGGAGAAGGGGGCACAGAAACTACACAAAGTGGAATCTGTCAGGGCTCTCTGAGCAGGCTCAAGGCCCAGACAGACAGTGCACTTAACGTGTCTGTCCTTTGCAGACAGCTTGGCCTTGCAGGAAACACATGCATGGAATCCAGGCATGGTAATGGTGCAGTGTACACAGTAGTAGTGTCACAGGACAGTAGTCCTGCACTTGGTACAGACACAAGGTGCACTCGGTACCTACACAGAGCACTTGGTACCGACACAGAGTGCTTGGTATCGACACTCGAGACAGTGCACTTGGTACCGAACAGTAACCTCGGTCCTGGGAGTGGGGGCGACAGTGTTGCAGTTACCGTTAGTGGTGTATTAACATGGGAGTCCCCTTTGTAAGACAACCACTGGCTAACGAGGAGTAGAATATTGCACAGCTGTAGGAGTGCTAAGGATCCCAGGAAGGACAGCACTTGAGCCGCAGGCTTCCCGCGGGGCAATAGGCCATGGCAGAACTTTACCAGCACTTGACATAAAACACAAGAAAAGCTAGAAATAAATAATTTTACTTCAGCGATTCAATATATTAATTCAACATTTAAAAGCTTAAAAGGAAAATGGCATCGTTGTCAGTGTGCGTGGCTCCTTTAGGCTCTTGGGGCGGAGCAGCAGCTGTATCACACTGCTCTAACAAAAAGTCTTTGGCATAAAGTTTCAGGTTCAGGTGTCTTAAATGGGAAACATCCATTCCTACTTGAAAGGGAACAACCAATTTACATTTTCTGCTGAATCTTTAAAAATACAGGTACTATTATTAGTTTACATGTTAATTAAATATGAATCCATTGCCCACTGGAAAACAGGTACATTAAAGTCTCCTGCTTTTATGAGCTCCAGTAGGGATTAACCAACCTTGATTTTTCTTTATGACATTTTGCCAGTGCCTTGCAGAGGCTGGGATCAGGGCAGAGATCCAGTGGAGACTGTCCCTTCTTGTTTCTGATAGTAAGATCTGCTCCATTGGCTGCGAGGAAACAGGCAATTGATGCAGCACTCTTTTTCTCAGCACCTTGAGTCCCCAGGCCCATTATTAACTGGAAAAACAAGAGAAAACAAAAATAGCTTCAGGATTACCCAGTTCCCATTGTATGTTAAATATATTTTCTTTTTACTGTATCTGTATATAAATCTATGTTGTTCAGAGCCTGGTTAGTATTATTTTGTAATACTTTTTGGTCTGGACTTTAACTTTCTCTGTGTTTGATTCATCACTCAACACTCAAACAATATGAATACTAGAAAACGTTCTTTGAGCAAAGAAAATGTAATAAGATAAAATCAATATTGGACAATCTTGGCGACACACCCAAGAAAAGACAGACAGGAAAGCAATACACTCAGGAGTTTTGCTGACGCTTTTAAAAAATAAACAAACAAAGCTTCCTGAGCAAATGACTTGCTTGTATCTCATTCCAAGGTTTTTGGACAGAGTTACGTTTTCTAAGGTGGGAGACAAAACTGCAAGCTGGACTGAAACCCTACTTCCAACCACGTGGCAAAGCCAGTCGACAGCACTGCCAGGCACCAACATTGAATTTATATACATTTTATTCTGAACCGAATGTGGTACCAAAGTCCATAATGTACAGGTAACAACTATTTATTTATTTATTTATTTATTTAAGTGGTCTGCATTTAAATACATTGTAATAAGACAATTAAAACAAGTGTGTCAGTAACATACATCAAAATAAGATGATGATGATTAAAAAGTTGGTGTCAACAGTACAGTATAGAAAAAAGAATTAGATTTGAAAAAGCGGTGCTCCGGATACTGTACTTGCTTATTCTCTTTACCTCTGCAGTTATTTGGATAAGAGTGTCTATTTAAGAGTAGTTGCTAATTGGCCCACTTGGGTTATGTATATACAAGTGCTACCCCGTTATACAGTGACCTGTTATAGTGCGGAATCGGTTATAACACGGTAACGTGGCTCCCATTTCTCCCATAATGCAATTTGACTCAAACGTTGGGTGAACGTTCCAGATATACAGTACGAAGCATGGCAGACAGCAAAAAACAAACATCTTTCTTTGTTTAAACATTTCACAATTAACATATTTACATTTTAATTGGAAACTTATCTGTTGTCCATTACAATATTAGCAAACCTCTTCACAAGTTCAAGTTTACTGCAGATGCTGGCTGAAGACAGTAGTTTATATTGAACACATGCAATCAGCTTTACATGTTCTAAGAAACAGAGCAGTGTACTTTATACTTTATTGTATACTTGATACTTTATTGTACTTTACAAGAACAGTACACCAAAATCAATAATATAATGACTATTACTTTTGACAAGTTTAACTGTTACCTGAGAACAAAACTTACAGTTAGAGTTTTTCATGATTCTGAAACAGCATGTTGTAAAGAAAGCTTGGTAAGTTGGTAAAGTTGGTAAGTCGGTAAACTTCTTTCCTATTGCAGATTCAATGGCTTGTAGCTTCCATTTATGTTTGTCACAGCTTGCTTTTACCACAGGAACATTACACGATGTACAAAACATCATGCCACACTATAATTTCCCCTTTCGATATTGTTCACTTATTTTTTAGCCACTTTGCTCGCAGTCCTGTTGCCATTTTTTCACCCCATAAACTTCCACTCCACTCATTTACATGCCTGCTCAAAATCAGCTACAAATCTCATTCTCTGACCTACACAGCTACATGTAAATGCTGCGTGCGCACACAACCAAACAATTTACAGATACTCGCAGATTTGTATTTTCAGTGCATGACATACTGCATTTTTGATAGAAATTAAGGAAGCGCCCAATCAAATGTGTTTTTACATTTCCAAGATTTCACAGACTTTTTCAAATTCACGATTTCCATGACCACCATAGCAAAACCGCAGCCTTACATATACGGTATCTGCAAACGTGTGACTGATACATGCAATACGTATCAAGTATATGTACGGACAGACAGACAGACAGACAGACATCACCCTTTATTCTCAAGAATCCTCATTAACTTAAACTAAATAATGTTAATACCAAGGTTCATGACAATTGAATAAGTGGCTCTCCAAATGTATGTAAAAACTTTAAGAGTGTGACAACACTAATACTTATTTTGGTATTAGTTAAAATATACAACAGAAGAAAAGAGCACACGCTGCACTTACAGTGTTTTTCGATGGCTCCCAAGGGCTATCCTCCTTGCCGACGTCCTGCATATCCTGGAGCTGGCGGAGCTGGGAGAGGGTGTGGTGTCTGAGAGCCTCGTGGAGAGGAGTGTCTCCATCTTTATCCTGGATATCCAGCTTCGCTTCTGCCCGAACCAGCAGCTAGAGGGAATGCAGCATTTGATTAGTAACTGAACTCTATCTGGACATAGAAAAATCTCATCACTTCTAAAGTGCTCCTGTCCTAGCAAGGGAAGTGCATATTTTATTTACAGGGTGTATTCTAAAGCCACATAATCAGGGACATGTACTATAGGATTCACAGAGCATGCAGCATTGACACTATCATGCACCAACATGACTGAACTAGCCAACAGTTTGAATTACTCCCTGTTGTAAGGTGGCCCTTAGTACTGTGGTGCCAGTTATAAGGCAGTGTGGTCATAGCTGCCATTTGGCCCATATTGCCCTAGCATTCTCATTAGGAGACAGATACAATTGCACAGTCTCTTAGAGATATGGAAACTGAGAAACATTAAAGCGGGGGGGAGATACTGCTTCTGCATAATTTTACGGTTGGTGGTGTGGAAAGCAGACTTGGTGTTCTTTGCTCTACCCACAGAACCAAATATTATCTGTTATTTTCAGTGTGGGACACTGGGCTCAACACCCTTTCAAACAGAAACCCCAAATTACATTTTCTTCTGACTTAAGTCAATTAAATGAGCTCCACAAACACACCTTGCCACTGCAGTGCTTGATGAAGTACCATTTACAAAAAACGTGTGCTAAAGGTGGTCCTCAGCCAGTTTCGGTACAAATGGACAAACTGTTCTTTAGCTATATGCAAAGCTCTACAGTGAGCAGTACTGATGTATGGAAATCAGAACTGAGGCCCGTCTCCAGGAATATACATCCCGGGCGTAGGATAACAACACACAACAAGATTCAAATATTATTGAGCTACAAATATTGAATTCGAATTTATCCAAATTTGAAACTTTCTCTATGCTCTGCAGTTTAAACAAGAGAATTACATGGATGGATGGATTAGTCTCTCAAATACAAAACACAGATGTTCAGTTTTAAGTAATTATTCCCATTTGGTTACACAGTTAGGATAATTAACGCAGTGCTAATTGAAAAGACAATCTTAACGGCCAAGGTACTGAAGTTTATTATTGTGTTTCTACTGTATATAAAATTGCCTTAGAAAAACAAATAAACATATATTTAAAAAAAAAAGAAAAAAAAAACTGAAGTTCATGTCAAGGTTTCCCTGGTATGCTAACCACAGAAAAGGTACCTGTGAAGTAGACTTCTCCATGTACCTGTATGCTGTTAGCTCTCTAACAGCCCACCCCCGAAACAAGAGCATTAGGCTTTCATGGCACTGATCAAAAGAACTCTGCCGTTTGCTCAAGACAAAGAACATGCAGCTCTGTGGCCTGTGTTTCAGAAAGGATTACACACTACAATTTTATTCAGCACAAATGTTCACCATATACATGGTCAGGAAAAATAATACTATGCAATTAAACCTTAATAAAAACTCACATTATTTAGAGTTTTTCATGATTCTGAAACAGCATGTTGTAAAGAAAGCTTGGTAAGTCGGTAAAGTTGGTAAGTCGGTAAACTTCTTTCCTACTGCAGATTCAATGGCTTGTAGCTTCCATTTATGTTTGTCACAGCTTGCTTTTACCACAGGAACATTACACGATGTACAAAACATCATGCCACACTATAATTTCCCCTTTGGATATTGTTCACTTATTTTTTAGCTGTGTCCTTAATGAGGTAATTAATTCATTAAAATTAATTCAAATCCATACTAACAGTTTCAAAAAAGTTCCTGCCATACCAGCAATATCATCTGATGGCAGAAACTGTCAGGTTTATTTAACTGAAGAGGTGTTCAACTAAGATCCACAAGATGGAGGTGTTCCTGTAACCTCAGACTTATTAACTTTTTTTTTTTTGTGTAAGATAACATTTTCATTGGCACTCTCTCGGCTTCATCCGAGGATAATTTGATTGTAGAACCAAGGTTTTAAATTAACTTGTGCCACTTGTGATTTCTTATCACAGAAATAAAAACAGATATGTTTGATGGCATCTTCAATTAGGAGGGAATTACTTACTCTGACAATCTGGGTATGCTGCCGTTCTACTGCCAGGTGCAAGGCAGTCTGCTGGTTAGCATTCTGGATGTCCAGGCTGGCGCTGCCCTAAATGCAGAACAAAACATTAGGTTACTATCATAACCCTGGTTCCCTGAAATATAAATGTAACCATTACCAAATGGGTATTTACCTCCTAAAACACCCGAATCCTGAAAATTACATACCAAAGCTGCTCACCGAGCCTGTGACGCAGTCATGGCCCACCCGAGGGCACAAAACGACTGCACTCACAGATCTCGGCGTCATTTTTCCTTCAAGCCTGCTGCGATCATGGATGCAGCAACCTTGAAGGTTAATGGTTACATTTCTATTTCAGGGAACCAAAATGTAACCATTACTGAATGGGTGAAGGTACCAAAGCAAAATCGCAAGGGCAAGATTGCAGACGAATAGAATGCTACAAGGCTAAGCCGAAGGCTGCCCTGTGCGTACCATTCGAAACCCCAGTAACAAGTAGCTAGGGTAAAAAAAATTGAGGGAGAGCTTCACCTCTATGCCTGTGTTGTAAGGGTCGACTCGGAAGTTTCAAAACACTAGTTTTGAGGATCTGCGACACTACGTCTGTAGAACCTAGTGAAGGGAGTAGCCCACACCACTGGTTTGCAAATGTCCTTGACAGATGCACCCTGGAATAAATCCCACAAAGATGCAATGCCCCTGGCGGAATGGGCAGTGAGCTTTTCTGGAGGGGATAAATTGGCCAGCTCATAGGCAATCCTGACCGTGTCTGCTAACCACTTGGACAGCTGCTGCTTAGACAGGGCTTGACCATGGGACTTAGCCCCATAGCAGACAAAAAATTGTTCGGACTGCCTCTAGCTTTTCGTCCTGTCAACATAGTACGCTTGGGCCTGAACTGGGCAGAGCATATGGAGCTGTCGCTCCCTATCAGACTGGAAAGGAGGTGGATGGAAAGCTTCCAATTCCACTTACCGTTTGACATGGAATGCTGCGATAGTCTTCCGTAAAAAGGCAGGCTTGTTACGGAGAGTAACCTTTGTCCTGGCCTCTGTAAAAATTAAGCAGGCTTTTGCAATAGAAAATGCCTGCAACTCACTCACCGCTTTGAAAGACAAAAATTTAAGCTCAGCTGAATACAGGGGCTCAAATGGAGGCTTCATGAATGTATTAAGCACCATGTTCTTCTCTGGAGGCTAAACAATGTCCTTCATAGGCGGCCGAAGCCGCTGAGCCCCTTTCAAAAACTGCCCTGCCAGGAAGTCAGCTCCTGGGGAGACCAAGCCAATCTTAACATGGCAAGCTGAAATGGCTGCCAGATAGACCTTTAATGTAGAGGATTTCCCCTGGTCAAACAGATCCTGCAAAAATGGCAGTATTACTGCCATGGGACAAGTTGTGGGGTTGAACCCACGAGGCAAAACACCACGTCTGAAAGATGCCCCACTTGTACCCGTACTGGGAACGCATGGACGCCCCCCTGGCATTTTGTAGGGTCAATAACCCTGTTGGTCAGACCCAGACGGTTCAAATGCTGCCATTCAGACGCCAGACCCAGAGCTGTAGGCTCGATGGGTCGGGATGCCATGAGGTCCCCCGTGCCTGACCGAGCAGGCCGCGGCTCTTCGGCAGTCTCCACGGCTGGCCACTCAAGAGCTGCATCAGAGTTGAAAACCAACCAGGTCTCCTGGGACAATATGGGGCAACTAAAAGGACCTTGGCCTGGTCTTGCTCACCACCTCCAATTTGGAGCGCCTGGGGACACCCCTTGAGAGGAGGTCCGTCGCCCAGTTTGTCACCCCGGGCAGATGCACGGCCTGCAGTGAGAGGAGGTTCTCATGTACCCAGAGCAAAACCTTTTGGGCCACATGATGGAGACCTGAGGCCGCCTTGGTGGTTGATGTGTTGTCTGTACGGACAAACATATGTCTCCCTCAAACTATGGAAGACCAGGTAAACCACCTGCAGCTCTAAAACATTGATATGGAGACCCTGCCAAGAGGGGTTCCACACACCATGCACACCCTGGCCATTCCACACAACACCCCAGCCCTGGCTGGACACGTCCATGGTGACGACCTCCCTTCTGGTGACACTGCCCAGCGCTAAGCCGAGGCGTAGATGGGCCGGCTGTTTCCACCAATAGAGTACCTTTAGGCAGTGGCGAGACACTGTCAATAGGCAGTCGCAGTTCAACATGGTCTGAAAAACCCTGCTGTTGAACCAGGCTTGCAGAGGGCGCATGCACAGGAGACCCAATGGAAGGGTCTGGGAAGCTGCTGCCATCAATCACAGAAGTTTCTGGAACGTCACTACCGTGAGTGCTCTGTTTATCTGAAAGAGCTCCAAACAGGCAATCTGACATCCGACAGAGTGGCCAACATGGACCCGGAGTCCAAGCACACTCCTAGATAGGAGGCTGTCCAGGAAGGCATGAGATGGCTCTTTGCTGGATTCACCGTAAGGCCCAACCGTGGAAGGGAGGGGGACCGTGCTTGAACTGCAGCGAGCAGCCGATCTGAACGGTGACCAGTTCTGCATGAGCCTCTGCTTGTGCTGGAGACCTGGCTAATTTGTGCCCATCGCCCAGATAACCGAGTACCATGCACTTCGAAAAGGCACAGGGAGCTAGGGAGAGGCCAAATGGCAAGACACGGAACTCATACACTGTTCCCTGAAAGGTGAACCGCAGGTACTTGCTGTGCTTTATGGGGATGTGGAAAGAGGCATCTTTGAGGTCCACCGTGAGACCCAGTCGCCTGGCCTGGTTGACTGCAACAGCTGTTGCACCGTCAAAATTTTGAACCTCCTTCGGCTCAGATACATGTTGACCGGTCTGATGTCGAGGATCGGCCACCATCCCGCTTGCGCACTAGGAAATACCTGGAGTAGAACAGTTGCTCCAACTGGAGGAGGTCTATCATGCAAATACCTCCTGAGACACCACAGCTGTGTCCTATGGGTCCGTGACTGATGTTGTAGCCACACCCCGAAAGGGAGGGGGACTGTGCTTGAACTGCAGCAAGTAGCCAGTCTATATGGTAGTAAGCACCCAGATGTCTGTGATGCCCCGACGCTATTAGTCCAGATGGCTACCTGAGAAGGTACTGTGGCAGCAAATTCCTAGGGCTGCTGCTTAGCCTGTGGCTTGGCCTGCGGCTTCTCTCTTTCTCTCTGCGCAAAGCGGCGGAACCTGTTAAAGCCTACATGACAAGCAGCCGGCTGTACAGGTCTTTTAGGCTGCTGGGACCTAGGGCGCCAGTTTGCCGCTGGTTTACATACTGGAGGTGGTCGCTTGGGAAGCAGGCGAACCAGCTCCTCAGTGGACTACCGCATGCAGTGAAAGAGCTGCAGCACCTCGTCCACCAAGGGACCAAAAGTATGCCCTGGAGTGACCGGGGGCGTCCAACAGCGGTGCTTTGTCCCCGTCAGGCATGCGTGACTGGGAAAGCCAAAGCTGCCTATGTGCAGTTACCAGTGCAGCCAGGTTTCTACCTATAGCTTGTCTGTTGAGCTTGGACAGGTTCTTGTTAAAGGTGGGGTGCAATGACAAAGTCATTGCTGAGTGCAGTTAAACTTTCTATACATGTCCTGAAAGTTTCATTCACATTCGTTACTTATAAAGTGAAAAAAGGCAAATTGTGGTTAGACCGTTTTCAAAACCCTTCGAGACCTCTACCCGGAAGAGCGCGTGTGCGTGACGTCACATCAGGACATTCACTGTTGTAAACAAATGCAGTAGATGGAGCACAGAAGTGAAAGCGATGTTACTGGTTCAGAGGTTTTAGCATCTTAAATCAAACAGATCAGAAATGTTGGTCTTGTGCTTCATTTATATTGGCTTCACAATGTAAAAAAATAAAATTAAAAGCTTGTTTACATTTGCACTTCCTTCTCTCTCTTCCATGGTTTGTTGTAGTCTGTTGATGGTAGAGTAGCGCATGACAGTTTTTTTTTGTGTCAGAGTTTCAGGTTTTTTAATTTGAATTTGTTTCTTGGCAGTATTTTCATGCCTGCTTTTAGTGAAAAGCTAGTGCCAAGCATCCTTATTCAGACAGTGAATTTATTTTGAAGAATATCGCTTGATTGTTGCATCTATGCATCCCTGCTGTAGCGCTTTACTGGAATTCAGTTATTAACAAACAAGAGGTCAAATTATCAATTGTATGTTTCGACTACGCCACCCTCAATAAAGGTGAGGGACCTCTAATTATCTCCCGCACAGGTATTTAACTGGGCAGAACATCAGTGACTGATAGGAAGTGTACAAAACAACTAGGAGGCAGATTGCAAAAAAATTGAGTGTTTACTGTTCAGGTTCACAGTAAAAACAAGACATAGACCCTGAAGTCTTCCGAAAGTTTTAGTTATTGTTACATTTTTTTTATAATAAGATGTTCAATAGTGATAGGATTTACTTGAGGTAACACCAGACTTTATATAATAGTACAGTCAATTACACAGTGTCAGACACACACACAACCCGATAACCTTCACTGTCTATGTAGGCTATGCCTCACTGCAAAGGTTCTTAGTCACTCGGTCGGCTGACACCCTTTAAACATAAACAAATAAACCGTCTTTGTTTCGACACACAAAGAACAAAAAAAAGAGCGGTCTCCCAGCTCAGGAACTCTGTACAAAACAGCCAGTCTTGCTTCTTCACTGTAGGCTTTTTACGAGCAATAGATAGAGTGTGTCGGATCTCCGTGGCAACAGATCAGCCGCAATTTAACATGCAAAACAAGTACAGTAGTACATGTCGAGACTTCACAGGAATGCGTACAAGAACGTGACGCAACGTGATCATTTTATCACATTATTTATTAATAAAGTACATGGGAGGTTGTTAGCTATATAATCTCGTCACTTTATATATATTTTCATCAAACTGGCTTCACGCGGGGCACAAGGCCGCAGCAGGACGTAACAAGCAACAGTCTGTAGTGCATAATTAGTAAAAACATCACATATAATTTGTGTAAAAACACAATAAATGCGAAATGTATACAGATAGAAGCAACAACGTATTTATCTGAACAAGGCTCTCCTATCGGGTCAGTCTTGAAAGGAAAAATGGCACTGAGGTCTGTGAGTGCAGTCTTTTTGTGCCCTCGGGGGCAGGGCATGACTGCATCACAGGCTCGTTGAGCAGCCTTGGTATACAATTTTCAGAATTTGGATCTTTAGGAGGTAAATACCCATTTGGTAATGGTTACATTTCATACTTGAAAATGGAACAATAACCGTCACTTAAACCAATTACTACCATTTCTCTGCAGTTTATAACCCCTCTAACTGAAACCCAGGTTTAGCTCTACATAAAACTTCTCTGAACGCAAGTTCCACATGACTCAGGGAAACTAGCAGATCAACATTTAATTTACTCCTCATTGTAATAGCACATGTTTCTGAAGAACTGGCCCTTTTAATTACTGTAGTAATTAACTTATAGGCAATTACCATGGTCACAGTTCGTTCTAGGGGTGTATTAAATTGATAAAAGTGATAGCAGATCTCAACACAGCTGCTGTGCAATTATTAAAAATAACTCTCAATGGGATTTTACATCTTAAGAGAAAACCTTGGAAAACAAAGCACCCTATTTTAGTGATGTAGATGGTGGTTGTATTATAATCTCTGCCATTTAGATCATTTGACTAGAACCCCATTCTGTAAGACAATGGCTGACAAATGATCCTCTGTCTTGTCTATAGTTTTTAAATGCAACATACAGAGTCTCGAACCTGCATGATTAAACATTTATGTATACTTATATACCACTTCCACATTCAAATTCATTTAGAGGCTCTCTGGTCTAATAGTAGGCAAATAAATAATAATAATAAAAAAAACAAACAAAACTAAGAAGCTAGGGCTCAGACACTGTATGACACTGAAAAAGTTATTTTTACTTTCTTGTGCCAAACTCCAACCCAGCTGTAACTCAGTGCCGATTAGACCATTAGACATTCCATCTCACCGTGTCTAGTTTGAAAAACTCTTAAAACAAAACAAACAGTCATCAATGTATCAAAACAAACGAGAGTAGGAGATTATCCAAAGCAGCGACAGGAAGTGGATGAATTTGCCAGACAAATAAAATACGTGTCTAGCGACAAATGTAAAAGATAATCTATGAGGAAAAGAAAGAGAGGAAATTATGAAATGCAATTACAGTCAATTTATTTATTTAATCTAATGTTAAGTTGGTTTAAGAATGTAGAATAAGAAAAAGAGTACTTCAGTGTGTTACTACTGGGTTCAATAGCTATGCACAAATGACTGTATTGGGCAAACCTATAAATCTGCATACCTGGTGAACCAGTAACTCTGCTACTTCCACGTGATTGTTGAGAGCAGCCAAATGCAAGGCGGTGTACCCATCATCCTTCTTCTCATCCACTATCCAGGGCCTTGGCAGCTTAGACAGCAGAACCCGCATAGCACTGCAGGAAACAAACCAATTAATAGAAGCAGTGTGAGAGAACCGACATTTCAATAAAACTTTCAAGCAAGTGCCCATAATTAAATCTGCGCCACCCGCAAAGATAACTTCAGATCAACATGATGCAATTGGCTCCCAAGATGCAGCCTTTAATTGCTTAGCAAATCAGATGTCAGTACCATGATCTACATTCACAATATGAAGAATCACTTCTTGTAACCAACGTTCATGTAAAGTTTCAGTCATTGTCCAGGGAAATAGATCAAAACCACGCACAGTCATAAAATTGGTAAAAGAATCACAAATTTAAAAGGCAATCCATTCAGCCTTTTTTTTTTTTATATGAAACAGGATTTCATATAAGCCAGTATGCTCCCCTCCCCCACCCCCATCATCATATTCTCATTAAAAAAAATAATAATAATCAGCCACCTTATGTGAAGGGTAATTACTCACAGAACTTTGAAAGAAATCCATTCAACCACAGAGATATTGTAACCATGAGCAAAATCAGATGACTGCTGGGTAGCCATATTACATTGCAGGTCAAGGACACCCAATACTTTCCCTCAAAGTAAATGTTCCACATATAACCCCAGAAAAGCAAACAATTAATTGAGTAATCAATATAAGCAACCATTCACAGCAGATGCTTCGTTATATAATTAAGTGCTTTCCGTGTGTGCAAACAGAGCCAACCTTTTGTTATAATACCACCTAATTATACCTATCTGTATTGTTCAAGTTCAGGACACACAATGATTTTAGGATCACTTGCAAAGCAATTTTATTCACTAATAACATTAAAGATTATTAATTGACTAGTTTGTAAATGTACCCCTGTGGTGTGCATTGCTAACTTTCTTTTTTTTTTGTACTCTGTGTGTGCTGATGGGTAGCTTGAGAGGATCCATAGTAGCTGCCAGCAGAGGGTGTTGAGAGACACTGCGACAGGACCCCTGTGAGCAGCCTACTACCGCTCTTGTTTTTTCTGACCTTCCTCCACTTTCTGAAAGATAACTGCTTAATATTCACTAGCACAGAAACTGTGAGGAGCCAGCAGAATCTGTTTTAATATCAAAATTGCCACTGTTGCTTAGGCATCAAATAACCCTAGTTTGGACCTGTGCAGTTTATTTTAGATGAGACTCCCCTTTAAAAAGATGGTAAGCATTAAAATGATCTAGGGTTTGCATGTGTGTCTGTGTGTGTTTGTGTTAAATTATTCAATTTGTTTTCTCAAAAACGTACAGTAAATTAAAGACAGCTAAACTGTTGTAAAAAAATAATAATAATAATAATTAATTATATTATATACATACACACACACACACAATAAAGTTGATAGTTTAAAAATAGGCTGATGTGATTTTTTTTTTTTTACCCTTGTGATGGCCTTAATAAAGACACTCAAAAAGACTTTTAGTAGAAACATTTGTCATTTAATTTAAACCATGTACATTTTTACTAACGTTTTATTAATTGCATTTTTACAAGCAAGAGCTTCAACATAGAAAATGATGGTACAAATAATTTCACATCACTGGTCTCATATGTATAAGAAATCCATTGTTTGATATTTGATCGTTGCATGCATTCAGAGAGCAAGTCAAGTAAACTGTGTTTCAGGGGTACACCTGAGCTAAATACTTTGATCAATAGGAGGAAAAGTAAATCTTCAGGTATAGACATTAAAAAAAACACTATGTAGTTTATTGGGTTAAAACTGAAGATTGGGATTAAAGTGATCCTATAAAAAACTCAGCTCAGTCACTGATTTGTTGCATGACATTGTACAATAGCAATATTTAATATTGCCCTCAGTCCTCAAATAAAAAACTTGATGCTGCAGAGAAGTATTATTAGATATTACACCCCACTCAATACATATATTTACATATATGGTTTACAGAGAAAAATATGCATGCATATTAATGCAGCTTACTAATACAGCTGCAATGCAGTTTACCACTTGCCAGAATGGTATAAAAAACCTGCAGTATACTATTTACCATTTTTTTTCCCTGTAATCAAATTGGTCCATTATGCAGGGCCACTGCAAGCATTCCCATGTATTAAATGACTTACTTCTGTGAGGCATCAGCAGAATGAAACCAGTTTTTTGCTGGCTTGCTGCATGGGTCACCATGTACACAATGCAACTCCCCATGGACTCAAACACAACCTACAGCACCAACTGGACGTCTCCACAAACACAATGTAATTTGTCATTCAGTCTGGGTTGTCAGGTGGAACTCACAGAGAGAAACAAACAGCTGACATCATTTTATTCAGCACTTATGAAAAAGAAGTTGAAAAGAATCCGATGCTGTCGTTATGTTTTTTTTGTTTTTGTTTTGCAACACTAAATACAATGACACCTTCACAATTCATACATGATGAACGTGTTCATTTAATGCAAGAGTTTTCTGCCTTGTAGCCTCTGTGAGAGCTTTATTTGAATTCCAGAGTTAGTATTTCACCTTATGTTTTGGGGTAGACTATTAAAACAATTACATAAGCCTGTATACCATTTTTTCTGTTGATAAGCATCAGATTTGTGACATATTCTGTTAAAACCCTACAGGAAAGTGCAACCTGTATTTTCACCATCATGTGAAAAAGGGCAACACCCCTACAGCCCATACTCTAAAGTGACACCTTCTCACCCCTACAGCCCATACTCTAAAGTGACACCTTCTCATCAGAACTTCCCCATTCTATACTAAATCTATAGAATTGTGTAATTTCCAGTAAAACACAACTCTGAACGCTGCTACAGTATTTACACACACACTATTAATAACTACTTAGTCCTTTATCAAAATATAATCCTGTAGCTGAGGGACATCCCATGCAACAGAACAGATTTCCCCCTCCTCCCCCTAGTTTGTTTATTGAAATTAGCTCACAGCTGATGAGGAAGAGCTCTACTGGCTGACTGACGTGTGCTGCAGTCAGCATTTGATCACAGCGACTTGCATGAGTGTCGCACAGTATAAAAGGACTCAACCAATGGTCAGCAAGAATAGCCACCCAGCCCTCATGTTTCAGCGGTTTCTTTCTTGTTTGTTTTAAAAAAAAAAAAAAAAAAAAAAAGAAGATGGCCTGACACTTAATCTGATGAAATGAAACCATAACGGGTGAAAAAAATAAAAAAAGAATACAAATGTAAAAACCTGCCACAATCACTTTAGGGGTAAATTAAACTCAACTAAAACAGAAAGAAATTAAATTCCCTGGTGTTCCGCCTGCCCTGAATGATACAAAGAGACACACAAGGCTGCTTTTTGTGGCAGTGCACCAGCAGCTCTTAAGTTAGGCTGCTGGCTGTTTGACATGAGAAACAAAACATAATTTAAGCTCTAACTGCAGCAACCACACGCCACTGCGTTGCGTAAGTTAATGATTGCTAAAATAATAGTGCAAGTAGCAGTCATACCTGGCAAGTTGAAGCAGACAATCGCTCAAAGCAATTGCTCAAAGCAAGCTTTAAAAGGACAAGTGTCTCAATGCCAGTGGTAATGAAATGAGAGCCTTTAATAAAGCAAGTGTAGAGGCCCCTTTTCCATGTTGATACCACCATAATACAGCAATTACTGTAACAGATCATCAAGGGGCTAGTCTAGCCTATAAGCACAATGATCCTAACCTTGAAAATGTTACTGCACTGAAGAACACACAGGGGAAAGATCTGCTTCTGCTGCAAAATGTACAGGAATGTTTCAAGCTCATTACATTAGTAATGATTCCTTTATATATAAGTGGAAAGAGAACAGCAGGACACCACACAGTTGTGTACATCCACATATTCTACTGTAAAAAAAAAAAATCTAGAATAGCATGACATCAAAAAATCTAGAAAAATTAAAAGTTCCACTCTGGGTGCCAAAAGCCCTTGTAAACATAGTCTGTGACAATAACTGTTTTTTGGGGTTTTTTTGTTCTTTTATCCCTCACACACAAGCAAGAACTTTCAGTCACATTTATATTACATTTCATTAGCGTCAAAAAAGTGTACGTCTATTTACATTATCTACATTTTCACATCACAAATTCAAATAGACAGGCATCATTTTTCATTTTCCAAGGATACCAGATATTACATTCACTTCAATTAACCTTAATTTATTTAGTAATATGGATAACTTAAATTAATACAATAGCAGATTAGAGAGTAGGACCCAATGGCACGTCATTATTTATATCCCATTCCTTCTAGGTGACCCAATTTCCTTTTCTTAAGACATTTTCAGTCAGCACCAACATTTAAAAAATATTCTTTACAGGATAGGTACAGTACAGGAATGAAAATAATACATCTACTGCATAGCAGTTTCATCCCTCTAAGGTTTTATTATGAGCTTCATTAGCCACATTGTATAGGTAACAAGGTCAGGTGCATCTTATTAAACTCATAGTAAAACCAGGATTGGATCAAACTGCTATGCAATGGGAGTCTTATGTCCATCCCTGCAGTACATACAAATATAACTGTAAAAACTCAGTCTACATATCCAATGCTCACAATCATTATACTGTAAAATAACAGAAGGGAACCTGTAGGTGTAGTTTTATAGACCACTAGCTTTGTGTTTACTCACAAGATAATGTTCTGAATTAAAGTCTGCTCTTGCAGATTTTGCTTTTGCTTCTAGTACTCAGGAAGAGGTAGTGCAAGTTTAAGAAAATATATTCATACCACAATGGAAACATTAAAACAGAAAAAAAAACAGTAGGGTAGGCAAGACATGTGTGTGCTTGGAGGTTGTCTAATAAAGCAGTTATACAATGTGCAATGGAGAACACTGCTTTATCTTGCTAGAAAATATGAAAATCATTTCACAGAAAAAAAAAATCTTAATACATGTAGCAGAATTTGTACACCTACAACTTATTTTATTGTGTTAAAGTTTGGATTTAATCACAAATGATATTGTTTAATTAGACAGTGTTAACTTGATGATAGAATGACACAGATTGAGACCTGTCCTTGACTGAATAGAGAGACACCAAACTGTAGGTCAGGGGTAACAACCTTGGCACTTCCAGTCCACTCCATTGCTTCTTACAACCAGGTCCTTAATATTGAACTGATCTGCAGCACAGCCAATTGAATAACACAGGAACTGGTTGTAACAAAGTCTTGCAACGGAATGGACTGGAAAAGCCCAGGTTGCTTGCTGCAGATCAGTTTACACAAGCAGTCCTACTTGATGCGTAATGCGATCACGTGATCATTTAAATTATGGATTATTATGTTGATACACTATGAATCCGTTCAACCCTACACCCCACAGGTACATTCACAGCAACCGCTCGTCTCAGGACAGGATATATTAGGTCTGGTTTTATTAAGTACAACAGTGAATTAAAAGGGCTTAAATCAGAGAGGAGCCACAGGAAGGAAGGCCTTTAATTGTAAATCATGTACAGGATTTATTCAAGGTGTCTTGCTGAACTGTTTCCACAGATTTGCTTATTAGGAGCTTTGTTAAATATCCCATAAAAGACGAGTACACCTTATTCAATACAAATCCCTGTAAGCACTCCCCCCATAAAATCTTAGGCTTGATATACTTTATTTAAAAGTACATTTCAATCAGCAAACAATGCTGTATATTTGAAGCATGACAGCAGTTTTAAAGCAGTCAATACATACTGTATGTGCTTCAAAACTTCTTCCAACCCTCACAGTTCTCCTTTGGCGTCAGGGTGTTTTTCCTCATTAGGCACTGTCAGTAACATATTCTCTGAGCAAAACTAAAGGACCCTTGTGGCAATGTGCCCCGCCCCTGTGTGCATTTGTGTGTTATATGTTGTGTGTTGCGTGCGTGTGTTAATGTTGGTGTATAGAGACTGGTACACGGGATATAAACGGGTCTGTGTTTCACGTGTATTTAAAAAGTGTAGATTTATATTTAGGCACGGGGTTGCACAGAATTAATTCACGTGCTGGGATTCAAGTGAATAATTAATTAGTAATTGAATCCCAGCACAATAGTATATATAGACGCACATTTCTTGCAGTCGGGGTTGGGTGTTCGAGAGTGGAGAACGGGTGAGGAGAAGGAGGAAAGTAGTAAAGTAAAATAATATCTAGAAGTGTTTGTACTCACCGTGTTTGTTTGTCTCTCCGTGCACCGTTTGTTAAGTGTTTAGTACGTTTTGTTTGTCTATTTATTTTGGCGCAAGTGCCGTGTCCTGTTTTGTTTTGTGTTCAAACCTTTTATTTTCTGTGCTGTTTTATTAAATGCTGAGCGAAACCATTCGCTCAGCTCCACCAAACTCCAAATCTCTGTCTGTTTATTTCCTGCATCTGGTCTGACGCCACCCACTCCGGCCGTCTTTGTGACACGTGGTGTCATCGTGGGATAATAGCGCCTCCAAGCGTCAGACCAGGAGAGGGGGTTTTGTGAAAAAAAAAAAAAAAAAAAAATAGTAAAGCGAGGATGGGAAGAAAGAGCTGCAGGAAGCAGCAGAAGCAGCAGCAGCAACAACAACAGCTGCAGCCCTCATCCTGCATGCCGGGCTGGGAGGAGGACAGCCACAACGGGGCAGTAGCCACCCCTCTACCCCCACTGCCACCGGGTTCCCCACCGTCCCGGGAAATATGGGACTGGCTGGTGCACCCCGAGGGGAACTTCGCCAGTGACCTCCCCTGGGTTATTCACGCGCTGCAGATGCGAGATGGGAAACGATGGGAGGACTGGGAGCAACAGCACAACCCGGCATCCGTTCGTGACCTCACCATGGTGGTGCTGGGGTACCTAGCTGCAGACATGGGAGGGATGCCTTCCAGTGAGCAAGAGGGAGAGGAGCAGTCGCTGCCCTCTCCAGTGCCCGAGCGGGAGGAGCCAGAGCGTCCACAGCCCGAGCGGGAGGAGCCAGAGCGTCCACAGCCCGAGCGGGAGGAGCCAGAGCGTCCACAGCCCGAGCGGGAGGAGCCAGAGCGTCCACAGCCCGAGCGGGAGGAGCCAGAGCGTCCACAGCCCGAGCGGGAGGAGCCAGAGCGTCCACAGCCCGAGCGGGAGGAGCCTGAGCGTCCACAGCCCGAGCGGGAGGAGCCTGAGCGTCCACAGCCCGAGCGGGAGGAGCCTGAACTTCCTACGCCTGAGTGGGAGGAGCCCGAACGTCCACAGCCCAAAAGGGAGGAGTCGGGGCGTCCACAGCCCAAAAGGGAGGAGGTCGGGGATGATGGCTGGGAGGTTTTTTTTAAAGAACCTCGCAGCAGAGTTATGCCCTGGCTGTGGGGCTTATGGGCACACGTTAGCCATATGCCCCACCCAGTATGAAGAGGAGGAACTAGCGCCCAGACGGGGGGACCGCGAGCGTCCAGCGCCCAGACGGGGGGACCGCGAGCGTCCAGCGCCCAGACGGGGGGACCGCGGGAATCCGAAGCCTGAGAGGCAGCTGTTCCCACCTTCACCAGCAGAGGAAGAATGCCTGCTGGTTTCCCCAGCACAACCAGCAGAGGAAGAATGCCTGCTGGTTTCCCCAGCACAACCAGCAGAGGAAGAATGCCTGCTGGTTTCCCCAGCACAACCAGCAGAGGAAGAATGCCTGCTGGTTTCCCCAGCACAACCAGCAGAGGAAGAATGCCTGCTGGTTTCCCCAGCACAACCAGCGGAGGAAGAATGCCTGCTGGTTTCCCCAGCCCAACCAGCGGAGGAAGAATGCCTGCTGGTTTCCCCAGCCCAACCAGCAGAGGAAGAATGCCTGCTGGTTTCCCCAGCACAACCAGCAGAGGAAGAATGCCTGCTGGTTTCCCCAGCACAACCAGCAGAGGAAGAATGCCTGCTGGTTTCCCCAGCACAACCAGCAGAGGAAGAATGCCTGCTGGTTTCCCCAGCCCAACCAGCAGAGGAAGAATGCCTGCTGGTTTCCCCAGCACAACCAGCAGAGGAAGAATGCCTGCTGGTTTTCCCTTCAGAGGCAGAGCCGCACCAGTCCCCTGCAATAGGAGCGGAGCCGCACCAGTTCCCTGCAAGACAGGCAGAGCAGCACCAGTCCCCTGGAAAAGGGGGAGACTACACGCTGCTCCCACCTCCATCGGCAGGAGACTACACGCTGCTCCCACCTTCACCGGCAGGAGCAGAGCAGCCGGAGCTGCCTCTGCCTCCGCCACCTACACCGGCAGGAGCAGAGCAGCCGGAGCTGCCTCTGCCTCCGCCTCCGCCACCTACACCGGCAGGAGCAGAGGAGCAGGAGCTGCCTCTGCCACTTCCAGGAGCAGAGGAGCAGGAGCTGCCTCTGCCACTTCCAGGAGCAGAGGAGCAGGAGCTGCCTCTGCCACTTCCAGGAGCAGAGGAGCAGGAGCTGCCTCTGCCTCCGCCACTGCCAGAAGCAGAACAGCAGGAGCTGTCTCTGCTTGCCGTACCTCCACCACAGGGAGTACGGTGGCCGGAGCCCCAGAAAGGGGAGCTGTCGGCCACGAAGAAGGGGGAGGAGGTCTGGAGACCACCAACCCCAGCAGCAGTTTCGCTGCCGGAGATCGTGGGGGAGGTCCGGAGACCTGCTCCCACTGCAGCAGTTTCGCTGCCGGAGATCGTGGGGGAGGTCCGGAGACCTGCTCCCACTGCAGCTTCTTCGCTGCCGGCAGTACTGTGGTCGGAGCCCCACCAAGGGGAGCTACCGGCTACGAAGGAAGGGGGAGAGGTCAGGAGACCAGCATCCCCCGCAGCAATTTCGCTGCAAGCATGGACCAGCAGGCTGTCAGCCGTGCCACTACCGGCAGGGGTGCTGACAGCATTGCCAGCCATGGGCCCACTGAAGCCTCCCTTCCCAGCCCGACACTTTGTCCTGGACTGCTGGGTTTTTAAGGGGGGAGGTGGCCGTTGAGGCCATGTGTGCTGCGCACAAGGGGGGGTATATGTGGCAATGTGCCCCGCCCCTGTGTGCATTTGTGTGTTATATGTTGTGTGTTGCGTGCGTGTGTTAATGTTGGTGTATAGAGACTGGTACACGGGATATAAACGGGTCTGTGTTTCACGTGTATTTAAAAAGTGTAGATTTATATTTAGGCACGGGGTTGCACAGAATTAATTCACGTGCTGGGATTCAAGTGAATAATTAATTAGTAATTGAATCCCAGCACAATAGTATATATAGACGCACATTTCTTGCAGTCGGGGTTGGGTGTTCGAGAGTGGAGAACGGGTGAGGAGAAGGAGGAAAGTAGTAAAGTAAAATAATATCTAGAAGTGTTTGTACTCACCGTGTTTGTTTGTCTCTCCGTGCACCGTTTGTTAAGTGTTTAGTACGTTTTGTTTGTCTATTTATTTTGGCGCAAGTGCCGTGTCCTGTTTTGTTTTGTGTTCAAACCTTTTATTTTCTGTGCTGTTTTATTAAATGCTGAGCGAAACCATTCGCTCAGCTCCACCAAACTCCAAATCTCTGTCTGTTTATTTCCTGCATCTGGTCTGACGCCACCCACTCCGGCCGTCTTTGTGACAACCCTACATCCAATTTGTTTGGCAGGCCAATATTTATAAACCCTAAAGTCTGATTATCGATTATAGACAGCCTCTGCGCAAAGCTTCACAGGCTGCACAGTTGATACAATGTGTCAACTCAATATATTGTTTGTCAATTTATAATGCTTTATTATTTATTTTTTTCACTTTCTTTTTAAAAAGTTCACAACAGACAGAGCTGGAATGTAGCGCATATCCAGTGATCCAAATATCTGCAAAATGGTGGAACAGATATGAAACAACACGTGATCCTCAAGCTGCTTTAATGTGATGAGTAAAATAACTATATAACACACACACAGTACTGTATCTACCACTTGAATTAAATATCCACTCATTCTAAGCTGCATGGTGTTTTCATATAAAGTAAATAAACTGCTTTCTTTACCATTCTATAAAACTTGTGACCTGATGTAATTCAACTACAAAGTCAGACAAATATACTATTGTGCTATAAACAAAGGGGGTGGTGGGTTTTAAAAATAAAAATGAAGAACTAAAATCATCAATGAACATATGAACGAAATACATTATTATAAAATGCTCATTTAAAACAACATCTGCTCTTTGCAGCCTCCTATATCAATGGAATCAGTTGTAGGCTGTGAATCACATTTATCTATTGCTGCACTAAAAGTGCTGCAGAACAGTTTTTTGAAAAAAGGCAACAAATATAAAATTGTGCTCTTTCTAGGTTTGACACTTCCTCCCATCGGTTCCTGACAGGTATATGCAATAAGCAATTGTTTGTTTATATATTCACTTTCCCATCAGCCCCCACTGTCCTTGAAAGGGTTAAAAGGACCCACCAGTATGCCTGTGCAATACTGACATTCCTACAAGCAGAAACTAAAGCCGTCCGTGTAGTGGGCAATGAGAACCTGATCAACACAGAGTTGTTTCATTGGATATAATGTGGGCTCAAGGATCACTGGTCATTTGTGTCACTTCTCTATTAGTAAAAGCAATTCGGAATCCCTCAATTTGTGCTAGATTGATGCCAACTGAATCACCAAGCAGAATCAATCCGGGTCTAAAATGAGGAAAAATAAAAATAAAGCTCTGTAAATCAATTCCATTTCAAGTCCCTTCTTTTGTCTCAACTCGCTCTAGATTTACGTCTGTTGCAGAAAGCCAGACAGCCTTTTAAAATGGGATTTGTTTTGCGGACCATGTGAAGAAAATGGCTGACAATCTGCTGCTTCATGCATGTTCCATTGAGATGACCTTTCAGGCCCCTTGACCAGCTAGGGACTAGAACTCTCTTTAAGTCCATCACTGAAAGATTGTATTTTTCTCTCTTTCTTCCTGCTTTGCCAGAAACTGCCTTTAGAGTTCCCTGTAGAAAAAAAAACTTTTCAATGAAGAAATTATAATGAAAAGATTGACATTGCAGTGCTAGGAAAGGGCAAGAATATTTATAAATACTTCCCATAGACAGACAAGTAAGAAAAAGTACTCCCCAGACAACCAATAGAAACTATTTACATATGTAGGATCAGGCTGTGTGGTCCAGTGGTTAAAGAAAAGGGCTTGTTAACCAGGAGGTCCCCGGTTCAAATCCCACCTCAGCCACTGACTCATTGTGTGACCCTCAGCAAGTCACTTAACCTCCCTGTGCTCCGTCTTTTGGGTGAAACGTAGTTGTAAGTGACTCTGCAGCTGATGCATAGTTCATACACCCTAGTCTCTGTAAGTCGCCTTTGGTAAAGGTGTCTGCTAAATAAACAAATAATAATGCGGAAGCTACTATATTTATATTTAATTTAATTCTGAAAACCTGGTTCCTGTTGTATTACTTCCAGACCAGCATTGCAGTGTTCCACTGGCCAAATACTGAAGCATGCCACCTGGTAACAATGGTTGTATGTTTTAAGTTTGGGAGTAAAAGTCAACTATTAGTCTAGTTAAAGCCCATGATCACGAGGTTATTGTCTCCTCACAGGACAATAACCTGGCACAAGATGAAAGTTATATGCTTGCACTACCTAATATTACATAATAGAACCACAGTAGTAAGTTAAAATGCTTGAAAAACAAAAACAGAAATACAGGGTTACGACAGTATACTCACAAAAACAATCCACTGAATGTTTACTTATCTACAAAACGAATAACTGCAGCTGCTTGTCAGTTGTCATAATAATTAGGGTAGTTATTCATATTTCAAAATCTTCTGTGTCTATTGGGGTCTACAGTTAACACTTCAGTTTTAACTTTTAGTGAATGTTTACTTACTGAAATCAGGATATATCAGCCACTAAATGAATTCTACAGGCGTTATTTGTTTGTTTAAACAGTTTTTGGAACCCGCACATTTTTAATAATTATTAAAATAAAAACCGTGAACACTTTGTAGGAATGGAAATATAGGCTTCACTATAATGATCGTTGTATCCAGGTCGATCCTGGTAAGTGATCGTTCTAATAGGGCTAATTTCAATGGGGGGGGGGGGGGGGGGGGAGTTAGCCTGATCGACTAATACACGAGTAAAAAGAAAAAAACCTTGTCAGAAAACCTTTAATGTCTGCAAAAGTCATGGCCGGTGTGTGGGTACTACAATCCCAGTCTGTACCTAGCAGGGTTTAGGAACCAGGAAAGCCCTGTGTGCGAGGCAAGTTCACATACAGTACTTGCACCTGCAGGTCTGCTGGGAGGGACTGTCGCTTGTTTGTTACTTTGCTTTATCAATAGTTTGTATTAGTGCTTGAAAAGAAAGAAAGTTTGATTAAGACCAAGTTAATTTAGTTCAGAGAGAACGGCCTCGTTCTGTTTCACTGAACATGTTTTTATGATTCACTGCACTGCCGCTGTGTACCTGCATTGCCGTGCCTATCTTTCCCTGGTGGATTACAAACTAATGAAGAATGAAGATTTAATTTGGACACAAACTTACAAGATCTCATTGCTACACTTCTCTCAAATGGGTGAGATAAACACAGTTTAATCATTTTTTCTTGCTGGACGGCTAACTTGGATATTATTTTTTAAATGTGCATATTTTTTGCTACTGAGCTTGTAGCCCATGACTTGTATTTTTTTTTGTTTTTGTTGTACCGGACGATTGCTTTAAACAAAACATTGCAACCTTACAGTCAATTAATTCATGTGGGATGAAGTTTAAATGTACGCTCTTCATTCTGAATGTGGTTGTTGCATTGAATAGCCTGCGCTTGCCTGTGCAAGTGCTGAGTTTGTTTTTAGTTTTTTTGTATGCTTGCTTTCTTGTGCTTATTGGAGTGCAAATAGTTTTTCTTGTGTTAAGCAAATAGTGCAAGTTATGTGTTCTTTTCACTGTCAATCATTCCTTCTGTACTTAAATATTTTAGATATTCTTATTTGGCACAGTAACTAGTTCTAATTTCTGGGAACGTATATAGTTGACTATAGGCTAAGGGCTAATTGTTACAGCTTGACCCTGCAGCAGAGTGCTTCTGTGGAAACAGCGCACCTCCACTGACATTGTTGAGAGCAAATCCTAGTTGCCAGAGCAAATGCTTCTAATTTCTCTCAAATCAAAAAACAAACATCTCAAGATTTGGCGAAAACGATTCCGTAACATTATCTATATATATAAAATAAATTAATCCCAGGTTTGTTTACATCCAGGAGGTGGCACGTAAAACACAGACACAGTTTCATTGAATTATATAGCCAGACCACACCCCCCCCCACATTCCATTGGAATACATACTTCCGTGTGGGCTAGGAAGGAAGTTGGGGTGGGGATTGTATACTAAAATAATACTATTGTAGGCTATACAAAAAAACTAACAAAAAAAACGTACTGTATTGTAATACGCATCAAAATGACGCGTCTGCCGGTTCTAGGTAGAAGTGCTTATAAAATTGTTATTTTTGCAAATCTGCCGCTCAGGCGCCGTCACGATATCTAAATACATATATTTAGGAAAACTTATGCCTGAAGTGCACTCTAACAACAGTTTCAATTTCAGGAGTTAAATTTGTATTTTCCGTTTCACTAAACTTACCATCTGTTTCAAAAACAAATGAAAAAAATAAAAATAAAAATAAATTATACCTGAATCTCGCCCTCACAATGGGGGTCTCGACTTTTACTTGAGCGAATACGATATGTAGTCTGGAAAAGCATTTACAAAAAAAAAAAAAAGAAGTCACCCGTTTGATTAAACAAACAGTGTGGAAGAAAACCTATTCCACACCATGACCTATATCTAAGCTATCAATAAGACTATTTATTTATTTTATTCTACCTACTTACAAGACACATTCGTATCGTATATTAAATTAACAGCGCTCTGGTATTTAGACCACTGTGTCTCTAACTCATAAACACAAGATGGCATTTTAAAATAATTAGCAGTTCAACTGTACTCATCAAATGACTACACATTTAAAAGTCAGAGAGAAATAATTAAAATACAATGGGGCATGAAATGGTTGTGTTAATAGATGATAAAGTGATTGTATGGGTACAGTAGGTCTGTTTAAAAGTTATACAAATTGGGTTACTTACATTGCACTATTTGACTTAAATTTAAAGCTGGCAATGACTTACCCTCGTCCGTTGTAGGCCGTATCATCAAAATAAAATTGAGAAATTTAACAGAAAGGAATTTATTTTTATACTTATTCTTTTGATGGAAGATATGTATACCAATACAAATGTTTAAACAAAATTCAGCATGTTTTAGTACTTAATGATCAGTAACCACAATATCCCTATATATTGCAGCAAGATCCCGCTTCACACTTTACTTGACTTTGGGTCCGCGTAAGCAGGGTTAATAATCTAATTCACTAAACTCATGAAGCTGGCCAAAACTCAATAATACGCCTCTTCGTTTATGCCTAAATAAATCTGCAACCAATAACATTAACAAGGTCATTTTTCATTTTGTGAGCAGGGCGTTTTGCAATTAAAAAGAGCTGTTTGAAACGTTAACATCATCCACTAGTGCTGTGCTTATTAAACAGACAGTTATTAATGATCCCTGTTGTGCATCCATGCACAATTAAAACTTCTTGAAAGTGCTAATAAAACTAAAGCCTATTGGAAACATCCTCTTTGTTTGTATGTCACCAAGGCCATGAAGTGGGACAAACTACAACAGAAGCAATTGTGATGCTGAAATGATTCCGGGTTCATTCTGATGCTGAATACAAGAATGCAGATACCACGGCTTTAAAATTACTAGCTAACAGCTTTTTTAAGTCCCTTAAGGTGCACCTTTAATTAAAATTAAACTTCCCAGCTAAGAATAGCAAATTACTTTTAGTCTACGCAAAGCAGAAACACACATTCAAATGTACATCTTTCTGTTTTATAAAGTAATAATCCAGATTGACTTTTTGTGCACAACAATTGATATGAATAAAACAAAAAAAGGACACTAGGCAAACACAATAAATAGATTATATTTTATTTGTTGTAGAAACACCAGAATTGGCTGTATTACAAAAAAACCCATCCATTAGGGACAATTTTTAACAATCGATTAACTGTCTCATTTAATAACCAACTAAGCTATAAATCTCTATTATTAAGAATGTTGAAATATATCAGTTCGATCACACTTTCAGCAATTCTTGGGGGGGGGGGGGAATGCACTGCGTCTTCATAGGACATTCCTATCATTACATCCAGCTCAGGAAGGTGAATGTGACCTAGAGACACTTCAAGATGGAGGATTTTATAAGCCATGTGAAAATGGAAAAATGATATCCACTTTACAAACACTGAGGCCAACTAAAAAGTCTGTTCACTCCTTGGATTGGTTTTCCATCCATTGAACAGTACCTTTAAAAACAGGATGTTACCGTGTAATGTGGACTCTTTCCTTCCTCTCCAACTTGGCACCGTGTATTTTGAAGGCACACTTTTGTAAAGTTGACTTTGCTGCAGGTAGGCCGAGTCCTTTACTACTCCACAGAAGGGTCTGATCACCCCTTTCTTGGATGGCATGAAACTGCTTTGGTACGAGTGGTTTCTCTTCTAGATTGAGGGTATCACAATTACAGTGGCAATGATATGGTCAGCGGGGCATTTCAGTAAAAGCAAGTTTGAGCAAAAGCATTATAGGCAGGTGTTCACATAACTTTTAAGTCATTAGGTTCTCGCATGAGAATCAGCAGATTAGGGGTTATCATCCAAGTCGCTGTCTTGCTCCACCTCCTCCTATGACAGTTCAAACAATTGGGATGGCAGTGTCAAAGATCACAACAATAGTTTCTGAATGTTTAGGTAGGAGTCCGGATTGCTGGCTATTACAATTTTTAACAAATCGTCACACATTCTCTATTTATTTCAATATCCTACCACCATATTGCCATCCTCAGGATTCAAAAGCAAAAACCCAAACTCTTTGTCACTTTATTAGTGTTGTTGAACACGTTAGCTTGACGGCACAACAGTATTTATATAAGGATATAACTGAGGGCAAAACCCATTTTACTTAAAATAATATATTTAAGTTAATGTATTTATTTAAACTTATATTTAAATGTTACAGCTTTCAAAACAGACACCTCCTCTCACCCCCGCTCAGTTTGGAAAGCGAAGCGTCAGCGAGATTCCTTAATGCCACTCCCCGTAACTGCATCCCTCTTCTCTGAATGGACGGCTAAATAGAGATCCCTGCTATCATTGGTTGTTTCAAGTGCCCATTAAAAGAACATTATTGATCTTATGAACTGGAGTGGTTCCACCTATCACTCTCCATATTTTAATAAAAACTTGAAGCAGCCAATGATAGCGCTAGCAGGGAGAGTCTCCGGGGAAAAAGCCAGAGGTTAGGCAGGTATGGCTCACCTTGCAAGCATGAGCACCCTCGCTGCCTTTATGAAAAATGCTTTCCTGTTAAAAATGTACAGACTGGAAGTCTGTATTTTTCTTTATTGGTTCGCATGCATACCAGTTACGTGAACGCCTGATTATAGGGTACAGTCATCACATTAATTATTTACAAGCAATTATTCTGAAGCTAGCAATAAATCATGTAAATACAATAATATGTGCGGCTTGTCATGATACTCTGTGCGGATTCCAAACTTTTGAACAGTGCTGTACATGCACACAACACATTTCCGCACTGCTACAGGACAGGTGTGTTTTACAGTGTTGCAGGGTTTCTATGAAACGCCATCTTTCTTTCTTTTTTTATTCAAAAGTTAGGGAATTAATAAAACAAAAACCCTAGTGATGCCATGGATTTAACAAACATATATGTTTTAAAGTGGTGTCAACACCCAAAATATGCTCATTTCTTGTCAGTAGGGCCAATTGAATCAATTGAAGCGCAATGTACAGCTTAGACTTTAGACCAAAAAAAACCCTATATGAACATCATTTAGATCTTTTATTTAACATCATGTAAATCCAAAATATGATATTGCAAGAAGCCATAATAATAGTACAGTATTTCGTGTTAGATTTCAGAATTTCACATTTTTTAACTTGTCAGTTTTCCGTTAAGTATATGGAAAACTACAAAGAGGTATGTAATTCAATAGGTTAACGTAACATTATTATGTGGCAACAGTGTGGAGTAGTGGTTAGGGATCTGGACTCTTGACCGGAGGGTCGTGGGTTCAATCCCAAGTGGCGGACACTGCTGCTGTACCCTTGAGCAAGGTACTTTACCTAGATTGCCCTAGTAAAAACAAAACAAAAAAAAAACCTGTATAAATGGGTAATTTTATGTAAAAATAATGTGTAAAAAAATAATGTAATTGTATGTAAAAAAAAAAGTGATATCTTGTAACAATTGTAAGTCCCCCTGGATAAGGGCGCCTGCTAAGAAATAAATAATAATTATTCAACAGGTTTTATTTGACTTTATGAAGCAAAATGTGTTAATTCTATAGGGTGATGCAAAACTTTTGGCCACAGCTGTGTATTTGGTTTTTAGAGTGCTTATAAGAGCGTGCCGTTGTTCAGCAGCCAAAACATTTGTAAACTTTTACCTCAAAGTTTTGATTGAGTGTTTTGAGGTTTTGGAGTATAGCACGTCTGTATTGGTATAAATGGTTATCTGGCCAGTTGTAGTATTCAATAAGAGCCAAGAACATAATTTTCCCCCCCTAACTTAAAATTACCCAAACTTTTTAAAATGAATTAAAAGTTTTCCTTACACCTGCTGGAAGTATAAGGTCACTGGAGCAGCTGTGGTTTCTTTTGGTTTGACTGTCTGTCACTGCCTCCACACCTGGTTTCAGCAGTTAAGGATATATCACGTTCCAGTCGTGCATGCCTTCTACATTGACGTGGAATGAGAAATGCACCCCCACCCTCCATACCCCACAGTTTGCCGATTCAAAGTACAAACTGGCTGCTTCCTTCATCCTTCTCATACATTTAGCCTCATTGCAACAGAGTACAGAGGAATTTCATGTACAGTAGAAATCAGAGCAATAGCGTGTTTGAAAACAATTATACTTCTGATGTGATCCGCCAAGCAAGTGTATTTAAAAACCTGTCACTCTAGCACCAGCTGTTATTTCACTCAACAGAAAATCCCATGACAATTTTATATCCGTATGGAGGTTTTAACAAGGTAACCAAGTCAAGGACATTTCTATTGCGCTTCCCTGGCTAATTGAAAACAAAACATCAGTGAATTTGAGTTTAATACAAGCAAATAATACCAGACCAAGTAAACCTGTGGGGGTGAATAACCACTGTAGATATTCACATGAAGAAATTATGATATACTGTCACATATCTTTAAACTGGGGCCGACCTAGAAATGTTATTGGCCAAATAAGATGCAAGTCAAATTTTAAGTGGACATATTACGCTAAAATGCATTTAGCTACCTGGCAAATAGTCAACAGGAGTAATACCCAAGTAGATAATGTAATTGAATAGCTATGCATTTTACTGACACAGCCACCACATTTATTTCCTTTCCTTTTTTATTTACACCCACTGAACAAGTGATCACACCTCTGTATACATTTTTAAATCTTATTTATTTAACCAAAGCTAAATGCCATACTGATCACCACAAATCAGAAAGTGAATAGTTCCAGAATGCTGCTACCTTATAAATTGCATATATAGCTTATTTGGCCATACAAAGTGCAGAGTATACCATTTTTAAACCACAAAAATACGCTCCACAATTAATTCAAATACCTACTATTACACAATACATTTTTTTTTTCGTTTAAAAAAAATGTTTTACAAAACATTTTGGCGACAAGACCTTATTATTATTATTTATTTCTTAGCAGACATCCTTATCCAGGGCGACTTACAATTGTTACAAGATATCACATTATTTTTACATACAATTCCCCATTTATACAGTTGGATTTTTACTGGAGCAATCTAGGTAAAGTACCTTGCTCAAGGGTACAGCAGCAGTGTCCCCCACTGGGGATTGAACCCACAACCCTCTGGTCAAGAGTCCAGAGCCCTAACCACTACTCCACACTGCTGCTCCAATTATAAAAAGACAATGAAAGTTGGTCAAAGTATTTACTAGTTTATTGTAATATTTCTAATCTTACAGTTGAATGTTATATCCAGAAATTTGTAGTGTATCTGCCTGTCACATATCCGCCCTAACTGCTTATCTGCCATGACCAAGCTCTTCTGCAAAATTCTACAGTAAACCTATGCATTCTGCTACTGTGTAAATTACCCGACACTAATGTAAGTGTATACAACATGGTGACAAGGCAGGAGCCCTGCGCATGAAGAGGGTTTTTTGTGTAAATGTATATTGTAAATGGTGTGTATTTATTATAATGAAGTACCTGACGCTCCTGGGAGAGCCTGCCTGCTGTGTGTGATTACCAGCTGTGGAATCTAATCAGCAGATAGGAGTGTTCCAGCAGGGCGTCATGTATAAAAAGGTTCAATTTAAGTAAGCAAGTCGAAACTGCCGCCAGCTGGGTGAGTAGCCAGTCTCACTCAGCAGAGCATGTACGCAACCCTGTCCATGGCTACCCTGTCACAAGCATTAATACCCTGTATCTTTCTAAACAAGAGATTTAGGGGAGCTACCTAATAAAAGCTGAATTTCAAAACAATAATGGCGTGAATAGAGTAATTGTTACAGCTGTGTAAAATGGTATTTAAAACAGGATTCATTTATTTTTGCATATCTGCCCTTACTCTGATCCTACTGCAATCGGATACACAATGGCCCGTGGTTGAGTAGAATCTCATCATGGTCCTACACTGGAAGATTTGTTGAAACATTTTGTCTTCTTGATCTATGATATTTATAATTTTACCGTAGAGTTTTATAGCTTAACCAAGTTGTTCTAAGATTAATAAAAATGACATATCGTGAATCTACTGCATGTTATTGTGTGGTATCGTGGGTCCAAGTCCATACCTGCTCCCCCGCACAAAAAACACACACGAACAACATCTTAGAACTAATTTTCCCCCACATACTGTTGAAGCAGGTCCTATAAACTTGATAATCAACCATGTCTTTAGAGCATTCTTGTCTTTGAGAGACTGCAGTTGTGACTGAAGCAAAAATAAATCTGCTTTTCCTTTATGCTACCCTTCTTGGTGCAAACTCCAAGGATCCTCTCTCACCGCAGTGTTGCTAACCCAGCATAAAGACACTACAGAGCCTGAATTCACATAGGACCCATAGAATGCACAGTAAAGCGTATTGTAATACTGTAAAGCAAATATCTGTCTGTGGGACACCTGCTTAAAAATCACACATCAGCCGAATGCATCAGTCAACCAAAATAAAAATAGAAAAAGAGTCAAACTAGCTTTATATTTAATTTATTTATTTTTACTACGGAGAATGCCAGTGTACTTTATTGATTTCCACAAGTTTGGCTTTTCCGTATTACAAAATAAAGCTATAGATAGATAGATTCTCGGTTATAACGCGCCTCGGATATAACACTCCTACAGCATGTCCCAGAAGTCCCTATATTAGTGATTCATGCAATACTTCTACAGTAAATACAGTACCGGTGTTGTTCAAACTGTAAACAACTTCAGTCTAATTTCCGTTTCTATCTCTCCCTTTTGATACAGTATCTGAACTGAAGAAAAGCTGTGCTGACACTTTATAACACAGACATCTTATTCAGCATTTGTTTTATAACTAAACAAATATTAGGCCTATTACGTGGTTATCTTTCCTAATGTATTTACTTTTTTGCTGCGAGAGGCGCTGCAGCTTTCTCCATGAGACGAGACACTTCAGCCCCGCTCCGGCAGCCGAACCTGGGGTGAGCCCATTCCCTCTTCCCCTTGCCTGACCCACTCTCCTTCACACACTTGGTTAGGTTGTCTGTCACTTCGATCTAAACTCCCGACCGCCGTTTAGCCAGGCTATTGACAGTTTAAAAACTGCTTATTAAAATGATTGGGAATGTTACCTTTTTTTTTTCTTTATGTATGGTTAATTCATGGAAAGTTACATTTTTGCTTCACTATATGTGCATTATATCTCTATCTATCTAGAGATATAAACCCACCCCTTCTTATATTGGCCTTGGCTATATATATATATATATATATATATATATATATATATATATATATATATATATATATATATATATATTATTATTATTATTATTTCTTTCTTAGCAGACGCCCTTATCCAGGGCGACTTACAATTGTTACAAGATATCACATTATTTTTACATACAATTACCCTTTTATACAGTTGGGTTTTTACTGGAGCAATCTAGGTAAAGTACCTTGCTCAAGGGTACAGCAGCAGTATCTCCCACCTGGGATTGAACCCACGACCCTCCGGTCAAGAGTCCAGAGCCCTAACCACTACTCCACACTGCTATATATATATATATATATATATATATATATATATATATATATATATATATATATATATATATATATATATATATACACACACACACACACACACACACACACACACACACACACACATATATATATATATATATATATATATATATATATATATATATATATATATATATATACATATATATATATATTATGGGTATATATATATATATATATATATAGCGGTCCTGGAGGTAGCACCCCATTTTTACAGTCTAACTGTGCATGCCTTAGCTGCAATATACACATAGACAATTTCACCTACTGTTCGTTTTATTTCGTACTGCACATCAAACAAAAATATACAAAAACAATTAAAAACAAAGCATTAATATCATACTGTTATCATATACACATGCATTGCACACAAAGCAAATTAAATATCTGCTTGCTGAAGTGGTTTTTATTTTGCCCAACGAGGTGTTCATTTGTGGCAGCAATGCACTAGCAAAAGTCACAGGGCAGCGACATCAGTTCCCTAGCAACAAGCCTCCTATGTCGGTAATGGATTCTTTCAATGCAGCGGGTTTGTGCATTTGAGAAAGGAGAGGAAGACTCGTGAAATGAATTGGAGACTTAATTGCTTCTAAGTTAAGGAAAAACAATTACCCTCCGCAGTACGAATTAATAGCATGTGCTGGTTTTTATACGAAAAATGAGAAAAAGTGGGTCGCGTAGAGGAATTTATATTGGACCCTGATGTCTCCGATAAAACAAGGGAGTGGTTGTACAGTATTTGTTAGTCTATTTGTTTTTTGTGGCCTTGATATATAGCTGATTTATACTGGACCCCGACACCTGCGATATGTTGAGTGGGTGGTGTAAATTTATATCTATATATCTATATGGATTTAAAGAAAAAAAAAAAAACACACACACACACAAAAACAGGTACCCGTTGGGTTTTAAATTACCCGACCCGAACCAGGTCTCTTTTTACTACCCGGGTATCGATTATTAATTTGAAAATTTAAAGAAAATGTAGCAAATTAAATATGACAATGCAATTGTAAGCGCTGGTCTCAGGCCGGCATAATAAAGACAACGTTAAAACAAACTTTGCATTAGCAGCAAGTACACCTCAATAATAATAACTGCGGCGACTTTTCTTCTCAGGAACTAAATCGGAAAGAAAACAACATATCATCCTTTGTTAGCGATAACTCTTAATTATCCAATAATAACTGTGTGGCTTCCAATTCAGAATGCTTTATCTACAGTTATTGCACAGATATAGTTTCTTACCAAAAAGAAAATAAGTAGCCTTTATTTAAAAATAAATAAACAAATAACTAAAGTATTGTGAGCAGTGTACCCCAGAAAACAGACTGAAGACCACAAACATTTATTTATTTTAATGAAGTAGATTAACTAAGAAAAAGCAGACGCACTCCAAAATGCGTAAGGTGCAAAGTACAAAATTAAATCAGTATGTGAAAAACATTACTCACAATGCTTTGCTTGGATGTTAATGTAATGTATCTAATGTAGATGGATAGATAGATAGATAGATATAGATTGATAGACATAGACAATATATATATAGTAAATATGGACTGGAGAGGAGGGCTATAGTAGAAAATGATTGACCCGGGGGAAGACTATTGTTGATATACCCTGGAGGAAACAATAGGCTTCCCAAGGGGCATTTCATTTTCCACTATGGCTGAGTCTGCAGTACGTATTTCATATATGAAATCAGTCAAGAAAATAAGTGAGGCAAGGTTTTATAGTAAATACGACGTTATATATTTTGTTTAAATATAGCTGATACAGCTTAAGTAAATAAATAACAATTTTTTTTGAAGTTCATACAGTATAGTTAGCAAAGTTTTTCTCCATCTACTTCTGGTTTGCTGACTGCTGCGTAATCCAGTTTATACCCCGCCCGTCATATTCGTTTACATCGTTGAGTTGAATTTGTTTGAATTTCAGAAAGTCATAAAACAGTGACAGCGATGTTTTAATCAACATTTTAGTATTTGGAGCATCTTTCTTGTGTAGTATGTAACTGCAATTCTATAATAATACAGGTGACTGAGTAGCATTTTCGTTTTTTTTTCTCTGTCCTACTTTATCCAGGTCTCAAAGGTTTGAAATTGCACATTGCTGAATTTGCTGAAATACATTATATATATAATATATATTCATCTCAGTCTTAAGGAACTGTATTGTGGCCTTGTGACAAGCAGGCTCTAGTGATTACGTCAGACCAGAAAGGAGTACACAGACAGACGGTGGATGAAATGGTAAATGTGCTTGCTTGCGCCGGTTTATTGTAAAATAAAAGGTTTGAACAAAACAAAACACAGGATGCGGCACTTGAGGCCAAAATAAATAGACGAACAAAATGATAAAACAGTAAACAAACACGGTGAGTTTAAACACTTATTATTTACGTTATTTTACTTTACTTTCTCTTCTCCACTCACCGAACACACAACCCCGAGTGAGTAAAATGTGCATCTATATATACTGTTGTGCTGGGATTCAATTACTAATTAATTATTCACTTAAATCCCAGCACGTGAATTAATTATGTGCAATCTCGTGCTCACATATTAAATACTTTAAATGCACGTGAAGTGAAGTGCAATCCCGTGCCTAAATACAATTATACATTTTAAGTGCTCATTACCCACATTATATCCCGTGTACCAACTACAATACACCAACATTAACACATGTAATATACAACATAAAACACAAGAATACACACAGGGGGGGCACATTGCCACATATACCCCCCCTTGTGCGCAGCACACATGGTCTCAATGGCCACCTCCCCCCTTAAAATCCCAAAAGTCCAGCACAAAGTCCCGAGCCAAGAACAGGGACTTTAAGGGGTTAATGGGTGGCAATGTTGCCAGTAGCCAGGCTGCTACTGGCAATGCTGTCAGCATAACTGCCAACAGCTCCCAGGCTGACTCCTTCAGCCGGGGCAGTCCTGGCAGCGGAAAAGCTACGGGGGCAGATGGTCCCCCGACCTCCCCCTTCTTCAAAGTCGGCAGCTCCCTCTTCTGGGGCTCCTGCCACAGTATCTCCTGCAGCCCAAGTGCTGCAGTGGGAGCAGGTCTCCTGATCTCCCCCACGATCTCCGGCAGCGAAACTGCTGCTGGGGTTGGTGGTCTCCGGACCTCCTCCCCCTTCTTCATGGTCGGCAGCTCTCCTTGGTGGGGTTCTGGCCACAGTACTTCCTGCTGCAATGCGGAGCAACAGGCAGCCCCGGGCGATGCGGAGCAACAGGCAGCCCCGGGCGATGCGGAGCAACAGGCAGGCATCCTTGGGCGGTGCGAGGCAGGCATCCTTGAGCGGTGCGAGGCAGGCATCCTAGGGCGGTGGCGAGGCAGGCATCCTAGGGCGGTGGCGAGGCAGGCATCCTAGGGCGGTGGCGAGGCAGGCATCCTAGGGCGGTGGCGAGGCAGGCATCCTAGGGCGGTGCGAAACTCAGCTGCAGCTCCTCTGGTGGTGGAAGTGGGAGCGGCAAGCAATCTTCCCACAGTGGTGAAGGTGGAACCAGCAGGTATTCACCCTCTGCTGGTGGAGGTGGGAGGGGCAAGCAGTCCTCCGACGACAGTGAAGGCGGAACCAGCAGGTATTCACCCCTCTGCTGGTGGAGGAGGCAGAGGCAGCTCCTGCTGCTCTGCTCCTGCCGGTGAAGGTGGTGGAAGCAGAGGCAGCTCCTGCTGCTCTGCTCCTGCTGGTGGCGGAGGCAGAGGCAGCTCCTGCTGCTCTCCTCCTGGTGGCAAAGGTGGTGTAGGCAGAGGCAGCTCCTGCTGCTCTCCTCCTGGTGGCAAAGGTGGTGGAGGTGGGAGCAGCGTGTGGTCTCCTGGCGACGGAGGTGGGAGCAGCGTGTGGTCTCCTGGCGACGGAGGTGGGAGCAGCGTGTGGTCTCCTGGCGACGGAGGTGGGAGCAGCGTGTGGTCTCCTGGCGACGGAGGTGGGAGCAGCGTGTGGTCTCCTGGCGACGGAGGTGGGAGCAGCGTGTGGTCTCCTGGCGACGGAGGTGGGAGCAGCGTGTGGTCTCCTGGCGACGGAGGTGGGAGCAGCGTGTGGTCTCCTGGCGACGGAGGTGGGAGCAGCGTGTGGTCTCCTGGCGACGGAGGTGGGAGCAGCGTGTGGTCTACTGCTCTAGCAGGGGACTGGTGCGGCTCTCCCTCTCTTGCAGGGGACTGGTGCGGCTCTCCCTCTCTTGCAGGGGACTGGTGCGGCTCTCCCTCTCTTGCAGGGGACTGGTGCGGTTCTACCTCACTTGCAGGGGACTGGTGCGGTTCTACCTCACTTGCAGGGGACTGGTGCGGCTCTACCTCACTTGCAGGGGACAGGTGCGGTTCTACCTCACTTGCAGGGGACTGGTGCGGTTCTACCTCACTTGCAGAGGACTGGTGCGGTTCTGTCTCGGAAGGGGAAACCAGCAGGCATTCTTCCTCTGCTGGTTGTGATGGGGAAACCAGCAGACATTCTTCCTCTGCTGGTTGTGATGGGGAAACCAGCAGGCATTCTTCCTCTGCTAGTTGTGATGGGGAAACCAGCAGGCATTCTTCCTCTGCTGGTTGTGATGGGGACACCAGCAGGCATTCTTCCTCTGCTGGTTGTGATGGGGAAACCAGCAGGCATTCTTCCTCTGCTGGTTGTGATGGGGAAACCAGCAGGCATTCTTCCTCTGCTGGTTGTGATGGGGACACCAGCAGGCATTCTTCCTCTGCTGGTTGGATTGGGGACAGCAGGCATGCTCCCTCTGCTGGTGGTGATGGGGACAGCAGGCATGCTTCCTCTGCTGGTGGTGATGGTGGAGGCAGAGGCAGCTCCGGCTCCTCTCCTCGTGATGGTGATGGTGGGGGAAGTGATACCAGCAGGCACTCACCCTCTGCTAGTGGAAGTGGACCCAGCAGGCATTTTCCCTCTAGTCCAGTAAGGGTGCAGGTAGGTGTGGCTCCTCCTACTTGGAAGTCAACCTGCTGGGGCAGTCCCATATCGGCAGCCAAGTAGTTGATTACCACGGCTGCCGGGTTCACAAAGGGCAATGGGTAGTAGTACTGTTCCCAGTGTTCCCAATGTTCCTCATCTCTGGCCCACAGCAGGTCAACAACCTTCGGGAGGCGCTGTTGTCCCGGTTCTGACACCACGTGTGACAAGCAGGCTCTAGTGGTTACGTCAGACCAGAAAGGAGTACACAGACAGTGCAATCCCGTGCCTAAATACAATTATATATTTTAAATACTCGTGCTCATTACCCACATTATATCCTGTGTACCAACTACAATACACCAACATTAACACACGTAACATACAACATAAAACACAAGAATACACACAGGGGCGGGGCACATTGCCACAGGCCTTCCATGGCTTCCTGTTTCACTGGGGTATAAAAATGAGGTAACACGCATATTAAATCAATTTGTCATCCATCACCATGGGGAAAGGCAAAGAACTCACAAATGAAGAGAGACAAATGGTTGTTGACCTTCATAAATCAGACAATGGCAACAAAACAATAGCTAAAAAACTAAATATACCACTTACCACTATTAGGGCAATAATTAAGAAGTTGAAACCCACTGGAACAGTGGTAAACTTGCCTGGTAGAGGACGCAAGTGTATCTTGCCCCCACACACAGTGAGGCAGATGGTTCGGGAGGTAAAGGAAAATCCAAGGGTCACAGTTGGAGAATTACAGAACATCTTAGGGTCATCAAGTCTCCAAATCTACAATAGACGCCACCTCCATGATAATAGGCTTTTTGGAAGGGTTGCCAGAAAAAAAGCCTTTATTGAGAGCAACCAACAAACGTAAGCACATGGAGTTTGCTAAACGGCATTGGCACTTCAATTGGAACCGGGTGCTATGGTCAGATGAGACGAAAATAGAGCTCTTTGACCACGCACACCAGCAGTGCGTTTGGCGTCGAAAGAAGGATGCGTGTGCAGAAAAGAACCTCATACCTACTGTAAAATATGGTGGTGGATCTTTGATGTTATGGGGCCGTTTTGCTTCCACTGGTCCTGGGGCCCTTGTTAAGGTCAACGACATCATGAACTCTACCCAGTACCAGGACATTTTAACCAAAAACCTGGTTGCCTCTGCCAGGAGACTGAAACTTGGCCGCAAGTGGATCTTCCAGCAAGACAATGACCCCAAGCACACATCAAAATCCACAAAGAAATGGTTAATTGACCACAAAATCAACATTTTGCAATGGCCATCTCAGTCTCCGGACTTGAACTCCCATTGAAACCCTGTGGTTTCAATTGAAGAGGACAGTCCATAAGCGCAGACCGAAGGATATCAAGGATCTGGAAAGATTCTGTATGGAGGAATGGTCTAAGATCCCTCCCAATGTGTTCTCCAATCTCATTAAACATTATAGAAAATCCTTGCAAGTACTGAAAACAAGGGTGCCAATAATTTTGGAGGTGACTGTATATATATATATATATATATATATATATATATATATATATATATATATATATATATATATATATATATATATATATATATATATATAATGTGACAACAGGTGTTAGTTTTGTATCTTGCAGTTGCCTGGCCATGCCGTGCTCGGTTTCAAAAGCATTCACCGACTTTACTTGTGTAACATATCCCACACTACCTCAAACGTGACCACTGTTAAAACAGATACATTCTTTGTATTTCCCTAATCTACAAAACTAAACATTAAAAAAAAAAGAAAAAAAAAAAAAGATTAAAATAGACCTCTGGGCTTTTTCTACTCATATAGGTGGCCTTAAAGGAAACAACAGTCACTGCAAAGGCTGGCATGACATAGTAATAAATAATGAGTTCAGGCACATGCTTTAACTACAATCCCATAGCCCACGCTTTTGTCAGAACAGCTGTTGAGAGGGTTCTGAATCTGAAATAGAGTAAAGGACTTTGAGGCATGCTGTATGCTTCCCACTGCACTTTCCAGCAAACCATCCTTCATGCCTCTACTACACTCAAGCTTTCATCTATTTCTCAATTCCCCCTACAGCAAGAACTGCAAGAGCAATAAATCTAATCTCAACCATAAAACACAAACAGTTGGCTTTGTCAGAGAGAAGGGAAAAAAAACTCCAGAAATTGCTTGCATGAAAATTCTACTTCTAGAAAATTAGAAATCAGTATCTCTCAAATGATTTTAGTATGTCTTCCGTTCTATAGAAAAACACTACCTTAGGCTTCCACCTCAAAAGGGTTTATTTGTTATTCTAGCTGCAGTTTCACATAGCCTTGCGTTTAAAATGTCAAACTTTCATAACAGTTTTTTTTGTCATTTTCTTCTCAAACAGCAAAATCTCAAGCAAAATCTCTTGTAGTGGTGTTAGTCAGCCACTATATCAACACTAGAAAACATTGACACCAGAATTTGAAATCCTATCTGAAACTGCAGTACCGATCCCCCGAGACACAGCATCATTAAATAAGCCAAAACCAACTGGAATGCAGACTGATCCAGTCTTCACACACCAGGGTCCGGTTGTACTAACGAGATAAAAAAACAGGATCGGATCCGGGCTCACTGGAGCCGGATCATGAAAAGGCATTGTACTAGGCGGATCAGAATCAAGCACCACTGATCCGAAATCTTGATCCGATCCTGGAGCTGCGCAGCCGTAACTAGGGAAACTGACCAATGAGAAGCGAATATGCGTGGCGCAGAGAAAGGAGATTCTGAATGTCAGAAAATGAAATGCATTTAATTTAAACAACATAAATCAGAAGCAACTACTGTACATGTATAATTTAAAACTCCAGCGATTCTATAAAAACAGGTCGAGTATATTAATACCGGTATCTGGATTTGTTTTGTGTTTTTAACTTCTAAAATGTTTTAATAAATGTTACTGTAATCACGGCCGTGTGTATTTTCTGAGGGGCACACACATATTTTACAGCAGTATAGCCACCATACACACAAACATGTAGCTGCAGCGTCGGTTCAGGGCAAATTATCAACACATTTTGAGCAAATGTAATCAAGTGCTGACAGACAGCTGCAACTGGAAAATGTCGTGGACAGGGGGAGATTGAGGCTGTGAAAAGGTAAGCTTAAGTTATTGAGAAAAAAGGAATGGGGGGGGGGGGGGGGGGAATGATATGCATTTAAAAAAAACAACATTAAATCCAATTATTGATTTAATTGTAATCGATAACATGAGAACGCCAGTATGACTTTGTCAACACAGAAAACGTAGAAACAATATTTATGAAACCTCATTACGCAGTCAGGTCTATTTTTTTCTGCAGCTATACGGTGAAAACAGAAATGTTAGATATAGCTAAACAGAACTAAACTAGTATTGTTTTTTTTTTTCTTTCTAATTGATATTATCTTAATACAGTACTGTTACAGCTCTTTTAAATGCATTGTTTAAATCTTTAAGGCGGCTGTGTGGTCCAGTGGTTAAAGAAAAGTGATTGTAACCAGGAGGTCCCCGGTTCAAATCCCGCCTCAGCCACTGACTCATTGTGTGACCCTGAGCAAGTCACTTAACCTCTTTGTGCTCCGTCTTTCAGGTGAGACGCAGTTGTAAGTGACTCTGCAGCTGATGCATAGTTCACACACCCTAGTCTCTGTAAGTCGCCTTGGATAAAGGTGTCTGCTAAATAAACAAATAAATAATAATTGTTGCTTAATGTTTTCTAAAATGTTAAATCATCTCCATTTCAATCTATGTTTAGTTCCTCAATTTTTCAAAAGTAGGATCAAGTTCCGATCCTGCTCAAAAGCAAGATCAGGTTTGAGCTCAGATTGAGCACTGATCTGTTTAGTACAACGCAACTAGGATCAAGATCAACATCTGAGCCCGGATCCGGGATCGGATCCCTTTAGTACAACCGGCCCCAGGAATCCTCCGAGTCATACACTCAGCAACCAATTCCTTCCTCTTTGGGGTTATGTGGCAAAGTGGGTAAGTGTGTGCAGGTGAAGGCAATACAGCAGTGCAGAAGAAACAGACAGACAACAATATCCAGGTACAATGGTGTTTATTGGTTGTATTTTTTCCAAAACCTGGACAGCAAAATAACAGTAAACAATAATGATGTAAAGTGATACAGCGGCATGTATCACTATTTATAATCCCCGGGTTTGACCCGTAACCAATAGTCCCGTCCTTTATACACCCACACGTAACACAAAACACATACACAGGTTCTTTAGAGAGTGAATTAGTGCTCATGGTGCAAATACAGTTCTCCATGAAACAAGGGAAGTGCTGGTGTCCGGTTTGGTGCTGGCCTTTGGCTACAGCTCCGGATCATGTTAGTAGTCTAAACAACAAAACAAACAACTCACGTTTTTCACCTTTCTCCTTTTAGGTTTTCTCTAACCATTTACAAAAGGAACAGATCACTTTACTACATCCCCTTTTTATACCCTCACTCATGACCCCTTGGTTAAGGAGCGCATCCGCTCCTCCAATCCACGGACTGCCACGCTGTTTCCTGTCCAGGTCATTGAGTTTGTGTACCGTAGCTCCGCCCCCTTCCTAGATGGCCAACTTCCACCTAACCCAGAGAATAAACTGTCATGCCATTTAGTCTAGGATACTCTGTTCCCTTTACACAGCACCCTTGCAGGTCGGGAGGGAAATCCAACACCAAGAATCATTCGATCTCTGTCACAGGTTAATATGTTACATTTGTCATTCTATATAAAAAAATTTAAAAAAAAGAGATGATTTTATATAGCTAAATGAAGATTACATTTTGTTAAAATGCGATCACCTACCAGCATACACTTCTTTCTGCATCACTTTGAAATAACTTTGACAACACATAGTGTATTGATCACTAGTGAGTCAGATACCAGAAAAACAGATTTAGCATCCTCAGCATTGCAGGCTGTACCTCGTAGAATGCATGGAAAGCAACTCTCAACTTGAGAGGTCAGAGAGCACGCTTATAATTCATATAATATAGTTTCATCTACTTACAGATGAGATTATAGCTTCGCTGGTGTAATGCAACAAGCAAGTAAACTTTACTTGCTACTGCTTTGGAAAAGGGCAAGGAGTGTGGTCCCCTTGAAGTATATCAGCTAACAAACACTACATGTAATACTCCCTTTGGATACTGCTTGATGGGATCAGCCGCTGCGTAACATACTTTGCCATTCCACTGCTCATCTTAATACAGATGTACAACAAATGCAATTACTGGAGAAACACCACTGTGAATGTGTGAAACACACAACCAGATACAAACAACTTAAATCAGAGATCATCTCAGTGGAAATATTTACATCATGTTGAGCTCAAAACAGATGAACGCTGGCTCTGGAAGTCAAATCGATTTCCTTTGGTGTCAGTACCAGATACCCACACACCTACATTTTTACTGTATTCATATTTTCACCGTCATTGCTAGGATAGGACGAATTTATCAGTAACCCACTAAATTAAATGGATTCTGTAAAATATTATAGGACGTCTATAGGGTTGGCAAGCAATGACACGTTATCCCGCACTGTGGCAACCTATTGCTGACCTTAATATTACATTCCCCTGCTGGGATAAAAAGTTCAATCTTCATTTAAAATGCTGAAGGCTTTGTCATGGGCACCAAAATGAATGATCTCCCAATGCCCAAAGATGTTATAAACAAAGGTCAATGCAGCGTATAATCAACAAAGCATTTGGTCCGAAGCACACACAGTTATACAGAAGCATATCTGAAAATCAAGGTACGGTTAGCTCAGTAATGGAGAATTTGTGTGTTTTTGCTTTTTGAGGCCTGTTCTGAAATAAAACCCTACTTAAACAAACATAAAATCAAATGTATTACAAAATAGTCTAGTCTACAGAGATGGAATAAAGTCCTATTCCAAGTTCCACTAGGAGCTTGATTAGCCCCAGTGTATAGGTAACAAGTTGAGTCTTATTTCCATCCTTGGTTTGTTATATATACATTTAATGGATACGGATTTGACAGTTTTAAAACCATTTTCACTAGATCTATTAGATGATGTTCATATTTATCACATTATTTGGTTGTAATATGCTTGTATAGAGATTTGAACAGAACGATGGAAAGTTGCAATTGTTACCACGGCACACCAGCAGGCATTCATATACTGTGGCAGCGATAAAAGGTGTTTTAGTTGCTAAATATAAGGGTGCATGTTTTTAAAAAGTTCACAAAGAATACATTTAACATGCTCAAATGGCAATATATAAAGTGTGAAACACACAGAGTGGCATTTTCTGAAGTCGTTCCATACTAGTCCCTCAAAGCCATCTGGCATTTTTATTAACCTTGGTTTACATTGATTTGCACTCAGGGACTGCGAGGCAAGAGGTCAGCGAGTGATGCCATTGGCAACCCTCTGCACAACATAGCCCTCCGAATTTAACTATCAACTTGACAATAGTGAATTAAAGAAATTCTTAATTTCAGAAATCAGGAGCATCACAGTTACTAAGTATTAATGGCACAAAGAGAAGGGACTTGATCCCTATGTATATATCCAGTTGTTGTGATCACATTAACACCGGTGCTCCTAACTCACAAAACTGAATTGACATTATTAGGAAAAATGCAAATCGATATAGAAAATCTGTTTAATCAGTAACCAGGTACGCTGCATAAGTTACAACTAAAATACAACAAAACTGCACACAATACAGCTGGAAGTTAAAATGGGAACAAGGAAATAAAAGGGAAAAAGAAAGGGGATTCCAATCTTGTTATTTAAAAGGAACACAAACTGCATACAAATATTACTTTATAAAAGTCTCCTCCATCAACGTAACTGTACCAGAAAAGCATATTGTTACTTAAGTGCTGCTGAGGACATAGACTCGCAGAGTCACTGAATTACATTTTAAGCTAAGCTGCGCTATTTACTTTGAAACTAGACTTCATAATTAAATATACATTTCAATTTCCATGCCTCAGAAAGCCAGTGCATGGTACAAGATGCCATCTGAAGATTAATGAAAGCTTTGAGGAAAAAAAAAAAAAAGAAAAAAAAGAAGCAGCAGCAGAAACCGCAGCATTCCCTTGGGAAATGTAATACGGCAAACAATTCCTGCACACTAAAAAAAAAAAGAACGCCGCATGCAATCCGGAGGCTGCGGACAAAAAGGAAGCAGAAAAAAAAAATACTTCTGAAAAATTCATTCACCAACAGGAAAACAGTGGGGAAGGAAATATATATATATATATTAAAAAAAAAAAAAAAAAAACACACACCACACACTCTCACTCTTACAACTGGATATAAATTTCTAACTGCTCGACTGCTTGCCTGAGGGAGGAAGAAGAGGGGCTTAAGCAAATGTATTATTATCACGGCACTTTTCAGCGATCAAGAAATCAGGTTAGAGTCTTCTATAGCAGTACAGGGATATTTATTGCTCCATATTCCCCTACAGACTGCTCCACTACTGGCAGCTTTTTTTTTTCTCTTTCTCTCGCCGCAGTGTTTCTAAGTATAGTGTCAGCTGCAACGGGCTCCACCATGTGCAGGGCAATCTCAGTGTTAAGAAGGACACGAGAAAAAAATATAAAGAAAAAAAAAACAAAAAAAAAAAAACCAGGAAATTTAAGTGGAAACATGAGACACCACTTTATTTGGCTGTGCTAAAAATAGCCCGGCGAATGGCAAGAGCCGTGCCGGGGCTCACTGCAGGATGAGCAATCAATAGGTGGAGAGCGGGATGGAGGCTCCCCCCTGGTCTTGGATCGACAGTTGACAGCTGAGAGACTATTTTTTGCTATGGTTGACTAAATATGGTCAGGGAGGAGAGACACTGGAGAGGCTGCTCTGCCTGAGAGTGCATGTTTCAAATGCTTAGCTGCCTATAAAGCTCTAACAGTTTAGCTTGTGGCCTCTGAGTGTGAAATGCCAGCCGGCCTCTCTCTCTTATTCTCTCTCTCTCTCTCTGCGGCGCATGTGGGATCCCCCCTGTTGACCTCCTCCCCCCTCCAGGAGACATGACCCCTGCAGACTGGGAAGATACTCCCTCCTCACAGATGGTTGACGCTGCTTTTTATTTTTTAACAAAATCAAAAAAAAAGAAACAAAAACCAACAAACTAACTAAATAAAAGGCACAAGATGACGCACTGATTAAAAAAGAGAACAAACAGAAGATGTTTTTTTTTTTTGCTCTTGCTGTTCCTATCAGCTTTTTCTTCCTTTTGTGTCTCAACTTTTCATCCTGAGCTATGCAACGGAACTCTCTATCAAACCGTTATAAATGGCAAAAAAACCTACAGCTCTACAGCTTATGCTAAGCAACCTAAACAAACAGCACAGGAGACATTCCTGCTACTGTGCAAAAGTGCTTCCAGCAATGCATCCATATGAAGGTGCTCACATAACGTACAAGAACAGGTGCAGGTAAAAGGGGAAAAAACCCATTAAATTAACACTTTGACACAGTAGCAATTGGGAAAAGAAATCATCATATACATATGTTTTTTTGCGTGTTGATTTTTTTTTTTTTTTTTTTTGCAACATGCTTTGGTATGAAATGTGCTTTTCTTTTTTCCCTCCTCCTAAAAGGTAAGGCATAACTGTGCTTTCCCCCTCCAGCAGCCCACCCCCACTCCCCCTCCCCCGCTCAGAGAAGCTGATTCAGCGAGTAGAGCGTGCACTCTGGATGTGATGGCTGCTGCAGATGTATCTTTCTGTAGGTCACTAGCTCTGTTCTAACTGCAAAAGCTGCATGATACTAACCGGACAGGTAATATACACTAATGCTCGGAAGGGCCTGCGATTACCTTGACTTTTCTTTCTGGAAGCTGTCGGTGATGAACTGCATGACCTGCTTGTACGTAAATGTGTCGGAGGAATTTACACCCTTCTTTAATAGAGGAGAAGTTCCAGGGATACCTTTTTCAAGAAAAAAAAAAAGTTGGTAGCGCTTCCAAAAGAAAAAAAAAAAGAAAGAAAATGAAAAGAATTGTTGCAACCCCACAGGCTGACCTGGAATGTACTGCTGCAATGAATTGCTTGGCTTATTAGCTGTTGTTGTTGACTTGCTGTCTAATGATAGGCTCATTAACTTTACCTTCTCGAATCGTGGAATTGGTTTGCCGCCTCTGTCAGAATTATGAACAAGTATGCTCCATGTACTGTACGGTTGCTTCCATGTTGAAATATGATTGTTTAGCAATTTGGCAAGACCTATTATGGCTTTCTCTCTTTATTTTTGTCAAAGTTGCGTTCCTATTGAAAGTTCAGTGATAAAGGCTGATCACTTTAATTCCAGCTAGGCGACTGCTGTTGAGAGAAGATCTTGACGCTGATGTTAAGGATTCAATGACAGTACTGTGAGGTAGAACAAAAAAATAATAGCTAGCTTTTATTTTTTTTATTTTTTTGGGGGGGGGGTGGGAGGGGAGTAGTGTTTAGCTGAATGATTGTTTCTAGATGCGAGTCATAGCCTTAACCCAAAATGCTCAGGATAGTAACCCAGTTTTTCCTCCACAGTCTGCATGCTGTAATCGTAATGCTGCATTGCTGTTTCTCCTGCTGCTGCTGTGTAATTCTCCAGCTATCCTCTGATTTGTTCTTGATCAGCTGCACTAGCTTTTTATCATGAGCTGCAGGAATTTTGCTCTCGCTGCTCTCCCCCTTTCTATCGGCAGACTGTGAAATTTCCTAAATGGGACGTCATACTTCTAACTAAAGCACCCCCCTTCCCCCAAACATTTTCCATTGTTTTATTTTTCACACCCATTGCAAAACAATGACCAACCAACTATCAACCTTTTTCTTCCATCGCTTTTGTATTTTACATCCAAAGAAACCGGACTCTCGAAGCATATTAATCTTTGCAACTGCTTACAATATAACTTTTTTTACTGCTCTATGGTTCCTCAGTTGGTTCAGAGCCTCTGGGGCAGTATTTATTTGTGGAATGTGAGGAGAGGGTAAAAATTCATTAGCAACCTGCTGAACATTTCACATTCCTATGCAAATGGGTATTGATCTGTTGAGCCTGGAATAGACTGATGTCCTTGGAATAAACAGAAGCAGGTGAGTGGTTGGGGGGAAAAAAAATAAATAAAAAAAAATAAGTAGAACGCCATTCCAGAAGTGCTGAATGAGCATTAGCTCTTACATGTGACCTCTGGCCTGCCTATAGCCAAAATTCTGGTCACAATAGCTTCCTGTTCCAGCAGGATCACCCCCTTTACAAACATCAGCACCGTTTTAACAGATTGTCGGGGAGGTGGTTAAAACCACGGGCCGTGCACCGGGAGGCAGATGCAGAGGAAGGAGAGAGGGGGAGGGATAGAGTTAAAAAAAGGGATGTGTTGATGAAGCCATTTGGCTTGAAGAACTCCCCAATTCCCAGGACACTGCAATCAAGTTTGTAATGGACAAGACTAAGGGAGGGGGCAAGACAGCAAGCAAGTCACCATTCAGGCAGTTACAAAGAAGATAAAAAATGAACAGAAAAAAAAAAATCCTGCAAGGACGATCTAACCCTGCTCAACAAATACTTGGCTTTTTTTCTTTTTTTTTTTTAATACAATTTTTTTTCCCAGCTCTCTGGAGGACAGACGGGGTCATCAGGAGACACTGTACGGTACGGATTGTAAAAGATTTCATGCATATGCGAGGCAAGGAATGTTTAGTTCAGGTTGGTGGAAAAACCCCTTGAGGACATGCTTTTCCTTGAAAGTCACCTTATGTTAATATAACCAACACTGCACTTGTGTTTTAATGCCAGGTCATGCCATGCTGTGTAGACTTGCAAAGCAAATTATTATGCTATTATTTTAATTTTATTATGTACTTTAACCACCACATAAAGCTTAGGTGAAATAGATGGGATATTGTGAAGCATTCTCAGCACGGATACCAGCATTCTGCCTGCCCGGGGTACATACTTCTTTATGTACCCATATGAACATACAAAAGTTATGGAATGTAAAGAAGTATGTATTTTTGGTGGGGCACTGAGCAACAAAACAAGAATTATGGATCTCTGAACTGCAGTTTTGTTTTGCCTTTGAACTTTAGGAGGCAGTTAGTTAGGCATGTGATGGGTTACAGCAAGATAATTAATTTAATAACAGTTCTGCGATGAACAGTAAGTAACGGTTACATTTTTTTCTGCTTTACTTTAATACTATATTCGGTTCTGGAGGTATTTTGAGGGCATGCAGAGGTGTACAAGTCTTGATTAACTGACTGCACCAGTAAAAACTCTAAACGAGTGCTGCCAGTTCTATTTTGAGCATGGTGACAGACCGAGTTAAAACGAGTCCTACTCTTTCTTCTAAAGCAGAAGTTACTCTTCCCTAAGCATGTCAGTGATGCTGTGTAAAACTACAGATATGTATAATAAAAGACTGTCACTTTAAATTCAACATTTATATTACACACACACACTGCATTTGGTAGAACACCGATTTGTGGTAAACCATTATGAAAGGCAACAGCTCTTTTTTTGCATAAATAGAAGCATGACAAGTAATCCGTGTTTTTTTTTGCTATGCCTGCTCCTCTCCCCTCCACCCCATTGTTAATGTTTGCTTTGACAAATGATTTGCTGAAGTGAAGTGCAGTCAGATTAGTGCATGGAAAGTGACAATGCAGAGATTTCTGGATTGTGTCTGCCAGTCAGCTGATTTCCATTGTCGACAGCTTCATAAAATAAAGGATGCAATGATGGATTGCTGCACCCATCTAAATGCTTTTTTTTTCTTGCACGTTGTACAAAACACAGCAATTAAACTGAACTGAACAATGAAGGCAAACCACAACACTGCCATTGTATATGACCTTGGGCAAGTCACTCCTCCTCCCCAGTGCCTCAGTCAGTCCACACCCCAGCTGTCAAACTTTGTAGCACTAGGGGCCCCACTGACATGATGCCTCTCACTTTGGCTACCCTTGACACCAATTTTCAAATAGGTCTTGTAAATGAATTGCACCTTCTCCTGTCTGTCTTTGTAGAAAAAGTAGATCACAAAGTATATATTCTCTTCAAAATTAAATCTGTCAAAATGCAACTTTATACTTAACAATCATAAAGACAAAAGAAAAGTAAAAAAAATAAGCTTAAAATAGTTCACACAGTGGAGCTGCTTTGTATGGCTTGATCACATTGCTACCTGCATGATTTTATTCAGCTTGTTCTGAGCCATAAGCAAGTCAGTTAAAGTAAACATAAAATCCTTAGTTGATGCATGTCGTGCTGCACAGCCACAGAGCATGAAAAGCAATAATACTGAAAGATACTTGAAAAGTCGAAAAAAGTAATTCATACCATTACACAGCTACGCTGACAAGGCTGAATATGTTTTGGAAAGAAATGACAGTGCACATTTTTATAGCTGAAAGAGCCATCATCAGACAGGGACAACTGCTCATCACTACATGATTGCTTTACATTAAACTATCACCGATAACACAGGCATGGCCGCTCAAGCTCTCTGAAATGCCATATCCATCACTGGCATCAGCTGCTTCTTTTCTATTTTTTGCCCCTTGTTTATATTACTGAGAACACAGTGAACCCTGGGCATGTGCTGACACCGATGTAACTCAGACATTTCCAAGCGGCTGACTGACACAGAGAACAGATGCTGACATTATCAAATGCTGTACTGCTTTTTTTTCCATTGACTTCTCTTGCCCTGATATGGCCAATGTATGAAACAGGGGAGCCATCCAAAAGCACACTTGAGCAGCTGGAAGTGTACTAGAGCACCAGCACAGGAGGGAGGAATGGGGGCACATAAATAGAGTTGGTTTTATAGACGCTTCACTGGTAAAGTCCAAATTGAGCTGCACCTGCTTCTGTTGCCTTTGCCCTGGTCCAGGCAGTGTAAAGAACAGCCTTCCGTATACTGTACCTCATCATAACACAGGTGAACAGTTAGCTTGTTTTAGGTTCAACTACAACTAGCAGTAGACAACTAGTGCTTGACCTTGGCTGTTATCACCCCCCCCCCCCCCCCCTCCCCCTCCCCCTCCCCCAACATAGGAGAGGCAAGTGAAAGAAAGCACTTCCTAAATGATCATTTACTACCATGTCATTTTCTTAAAACATGTAGTCTACAAGATCATGCTTTTAGGCCTCTCAGTTTGAAACCTACTAAAAAAACTGCCTTATAGGCTGCAAATGCATTTTAATTCATCTTCTAGGCAATAGTCTTTAAGATGCTAGGGGGACCTAATTCCTGTTTTAATAACCAATGCTGCCATAATTAAGCACTAATATTAGGCTATCGCTCAAAACAATGAACTAATTAATGAATCCAAGCATTCTTACAGAATGAACGACCACACCCAAGGCATCACACAAAACCTGTAGTCAGGAAATTGTTACTCATAAGCAAATCTGACTTTGTGACCTGGAATCAGCACACAGTGTGTGTGGAACTATCCATCAGGATCAAGTAACTGCTACATTACCAGAACACATTCCGCTGAAGTGTGATTTGCACATTACTGTTTGTAACATTTTACTTTGACATTTCTGTTTTTCTAGCAAAAAAGTCAAAAGACAATAAAAAAAGGAGCCTTTCCACCTGCATAGTATACTTTTCTGCAGATCTGTTTCTGAAGCATTAAAATGCACTTTAAGAAGTTGGGATTGATGAAATGATACTTTTCCAGTGCTCTCTCGGCATCACTATGTGCCATACCCACGACAGACAAAGAACACTGGACACTTATAGCATCAACATGTGCTTTTTTTGCTTCCTTTATAACACTGGGGTTCAAATCTACCTTCCAATGCTTTGCTAAAGCTGGTAAAATGGAACCAAATCACCTCTTCAATGGATTTGGTCCCCTTCAACCAGCTGTAGCTATGCATTGATCACTACAGGACAGAAATCATCAAATAGGTGGGGAAAGTTTTGGCTTAAATTTGTCATTGGTTCTCCCCACAGGTACAAAACACAGATCAGTCTCTGTAACTGCATTTTTAGCTTACCTTCCCCTTATTACTACTGTCAATTTCTTTGTACTATCTGTTTTGGCTCTGTGAAGATGTATGTTTTTTTTTTTTTTTCAGCTTGCAGATAGCTCTGCATCAACGGTGCTGGTTAATAATGCATTGTTCTATGTTCAGTATTATATGACTGCATTAAAAATAAAAATACTCAAATTAAATCTAGTGTCATATTTAATAGGCTTTATAGTTGATCTGACATTTAATATTGGAAAACACTTATGAACAGTTACAAATGAAGGCAAGGTTGTTGGTGGTGTTACAGCATGCACAAGGGGCATTTAAAACAAGGTTTTGAATAGATGGGAGCTAAATCATAAAATTATTTTGTCAAAAGAAATATTTGGTCAGAGAAACAGTTAACATGTGTAATCGAAGTGTGTCCCAAAGCAAATAATAGAATAGGATAGATCTAAAAGTGTTTACTGCACAAGCAAGCGGTGACAACAACAACAACATTAATTTCACGTGTTCTCAGTGCCCAACTTTCTTTCAAACAATGCCACAACAAACAGATGGAAACCAGATGTAGTTTTACACGGCACTTAGTACACAAATCACTGCTTGCTTCCATTAACCTGCACATAACAGAAGATCAGACAGCAATGCGTTACATTTCTTACCTGGTGCCCTGTAACATTAAATGGAACAAAGTAGGAGAAACATAGCAATTCCATCAGTACCTGTGCACTATCTAAAAAAAAAAGCCCTGTTCATATGAACTGAAATCTATATAAATTTGTATATGGTGCACTTGTTCTTTAAATAATTGATCAATTTTTTTCTTAAAAGATAGCAGAGTGTTGCTCCTTTTCCTGTCAAAAATAAACTAACATGTTTAAGTGCAACAGGGAAAAAGAAACAAAGCCATTTCCAGAGGATGTGTCTGCATGGCCGTCATCTATTGCTTCCTGCCACCTAGCACTGAAGAAAGTGGTTTAAAAAACAGGCAAAACCATTCCAAATAATTTACCCATGCCTGCGGCAATTCCACTGAAACCATTCTCGACCTCAATAATAATGGCAACACATTCTGGGTGTTCATTTGATTTTGTATTCTCTCCTGGAAAACAGATCATCCACCACACAGCCTGAGAGGTTTTCCATCCCTCCCACAAAAAAAAAACAACATTTAAAAAAGCATCATTTAATCCATTTCTTAAGAATGACCATAAACACATTAAATCTGCACCACCATACCAAAGACATATGTAATACTGTACAGTAACGGCTTTACAACAATATATGTAGAATTAGGTTTGTTGGCAAAAATCTCAGCGTCTATTTTTCTAAAACAAAAACAGCAAATGTTCAGGTTTTTTTTTTTGTACTTTGCGAGGTGAAATGAAATCAATAGTTTGAGATCGTCACGTAAAAGCTGTGAACAGAGACATATATTACATTGCTGCACAAGGCAAATCTACACGACAACTGGGAAAAGAGGTTTTCATGAGAATGCTATATATTGATCACTGTGCTTTACAGTTTGCATTGTAAGAATTTAAGAATTTAGCTCAGCTCTGGAAGTGTTGCCTGGAGCTGCTAGTATTACTTGGAAGCCAGACTGCAATCCCCATTTGCTATGTGTGGCTGCAAAAGATCACCAAGTGACATATTATTCCTCTCTCTATTTAAAAATGCATGTCTGCCGTCTTGTGCACAGCAAGGGTGCTAACATTACACAACCAGAACAAAAAAGTCAATTCTACTAGCCAACAGCAAAAGAACATCACTGGACCAAATGCTTGCGTACATATTAATCCACACACAATTAATCACTGCATAGGCTCCCTGTGTATGCAGATGTATCATGTGCATAATATACTTGGTTAATAACATAGTGCTCGGTATAGATAATGTTGTTTTCAAAGGCTGCTTGACAGTAAATTACAAGCTATAGCCTCAGTGGGCATAAAAAGTGCCCTTGGGACCATCAATGTAAAAACCACAGCTATTTCAAATCAAATAAACACCTGAACACAAATAACCTCAATGAAGTCAGAAGTCTACATATCTTTGTATTGTTAGCTGTAATGTAAACGGCCTGAAGCAACAGTTGAACACAGTCAAACTACAGAAAGATTTTATTTTTTACAAACCGAACACAGTATATATTTTATTTATACCAATCAACCCAATGCAAATTGAATATTGCGGGTCTAATACAATTCATCAACAAACTACTTGTGTAGGATTGTCCGGGGTAAATATGAGACACTTAAAACATTGGGGGCTGGGGACATTTTTTATGCAACTTTTATACAACTTATGGAATGAAACCAAGGACATTATGGTGGCTAAACTTTGCCACTGCTAACTGTGCATCTCCCCTTCTTTAGCATGCATTGGATGGATCAGTGTTCTTATGACCTTAGATGTCATGAGATGAGGCACCACACAACTGGACGCATGTAATGCTGATGAATAATTTTGATACAATGATACTTCAATAGGATAAAAATGATTAAAAAAAAATATTTCTTTACAACATGGCAAAAACCATGCTGACAGGAGACAAAACATACAATAATTAATTAGTCCAAAGGTTGATTGTTTTATGAACATGACATTTGGATTAAACCTAAGAGTAGGAGAGAGATGCGAAAATTGCCGTACATATACCACGGATAACCCTGAAGAAATCAACACCGTAGTAAGAATGTCTAATAAACTGTGTATTTTAACCATCAAAACTTTTTGTATTAAAGTATACCTGCTTACATTTTAGTGGACTTCAAGTTCAAGGACACCATTTCTCAATAAAGTACCAAAAAGATTGTTAAAACCAATTTGATCTCTGAATGTTCTTTCAGCCATGTTGATACATAGCAAATAAATCCATGGGCAAATGTCAGTACCATCTAAGCAACACTCAGCAAGTTCTAAAGATATTAATCATTACTCACCTGTACTCATCCAAATAAAAGAATACACGTGCGAACTTCTGCCGTGCAACTCAGTTTAGCATTAAAGACACATGTGGTGTACGAGCACTGCCCCCCTGCCTTTCTTTCCCAGGGTGTTGCTTTATGGGGTTTGTTTCCATAAAGCACCCGAGCGGAAAGAGAAGACGATGGAAACGTTCAGGCTTCCTACCTGGGGTTCCCTCGTAGCGCAGCATGATGAAGAGCATTGAATCCATTGTTGTTTGTGATGGTGACGTCAGCCCCGGCCTCCAAAAGCACAGACAGCATATCATCCCGCTTCTTACTGATCGCGTCATGAAGAGGGGTGTCTCCTTCAGAGTCCTGCACATCATTAAATACATGCCTCGAGTTTAGCATCAAGCATTGGATTTAGAAATAATGTTGTTTCAGTCAGATGTTTAATGCACTAATGCATGGTCTGAATTGTGAAGTGTTCTCCCATTTTTCACTATCTTTGTGTATAGGGGTATGTTCAAAATGTAAATTTAGTAACATTTTTAAAAAGGGATCATTAAAGTGTGCGAACTGGTTGTTCTTAATCATCCTATATTTTATACAAACTTAAATGTACCTCTATTTATTACCGAGTCAAATGTATGGGTAATCACATAACCCCCAACAGTATATAAAAAGAAAAGATACATGTTTAACACATCCACGACTACCAAAAATCACAATTGTCTCTCAAATACATCCACCAGTAACGTGCCTTGATCTGCATATGTAAATAGATCAATAAAACATACAAATATGCAGAGCGTAGAATTATTGGGAGTTGCAAAAACAAGTGACGTTTTAAAGTTATGAAACTCGACAGCAAAAATATGAGCATGATCTCTCTATATAAAGTGCTGTTACCCAACAGTAAACATGTTATTCGATCAGTAATGTCAGCTCAATTCATACACTGGTATCTGGGCACCTGCCCAAAAGGATCAAGTTGTTTCAACAAGTGGATAATGATTGGAAGAGAAGTGAGGAAACGTACAGCTGGAAATACATGTATTGTATGTTAAAGAAAAGGGTATATAGAAGGATACTAAAGGCAGTTACATCAGCTATATATATTTAAAAAAAAGCATGGCTATATAATTGACAATTTATACATGTGTAGTTTTCTTTTTTAAACAAAATGTACTTAAGAGCATAGTATGCACAGTGATATAAAAATCAGAAGACTATGTTGATAAGATATAAAATGCACAGCAATTATTATACTTGAATATCCCATGCAATCAGTGAATTGGTTAGTGCTAAGGAAATAAAAGGTTGCCTGGCCTTTTTGTTACAGTTCACAGGCTAAAGTGACTTTCAAAGTGACTGAGCACTGGGGAGAGGAAGGGGTTAAAATAATAATACAAAAGCTTGATATAAAAACTGTGTGATGCCACACATCTGTATTTCTTCAGGATTATAAAACAGTGGAACAGTTGGTCTTGTTCCAGAATAGAATGGAGTTATAATGGGGAGGGGGACTGTCCACAGCAGGGCAAAATTAGGAAAAAGGTGCCCTTTCAAAACAAAACTTTTCAGCAAGCAACAATGAAGCAGAGGGTGTAGAGTGAAAAAAAAAGTTGAAGCAGGATGACCAGAAATACAAAAAATGTTGGTCTTGCCTTAGCAGTAATGTTCAATGCCTTTCCAACCAGAACAGCTTGGGTGGTATGAATTAAATATATCCTGCATGAATTTCTTATTCACTGCTATTAAACTCTGAAGGGGATTCAGAATCTTAATGCAGTGCCATTTCATCATCATTTGACAGCACATCATTTTTATTTCAAATGGCACATTGAAATGTACTAGAAATACAAAAAGTAGCCTGTACAGGGGAAACCTTAAGCACTTATTATTAAGAGGGGGGGGGGGGAGGGCAGAAATTAATATTTCACTGGAAATATCAAGAATAAGCCATGTATAAAAATGTGCATATTAGAAGAGCATAAAGCATATCTACAGAGTCTGTTGAACAACTTATGAGGGGTTTTCTAAATGCTACAGAACATTTATAAACCTCTATAAATCCAGTGATGGTGTGAAAGCGTAATTGCATCTAAAATGAAATAAAAACAGGCTTATGGAGTATTATTATTTTTTTACCTGAAGACTGGGATGGCAGCCAAAGTCCAGTAAAGTCTGAACAACTTGCAGATGACCTTTATTTACTGCAATGTGTAAAGGAGTCTGTCTGCGCTTGTTTCGAGCATTCAGATCCGCACCTCCTCTGTGCAAAACCTCAATAACCGACCCTTCATCGCCAAAAGCTGCGTGGTGCACAGCCCTGTCTCCATCTTTGTCCTAAAATACACACATACCACTGTTTTAACTCTATTGCCTTCTCCCTGCCTGTCAGAATATTTATGCAGCCCTTGTTTCTATATGCAGGAACAAAGGCGCAGTACTCCCTTGAAAATACAAGATCTGAGTTTTCTTCAGCTCACTAAATAAAATACAGGGCCCCGTTTGCTGCAAAGGCTACTGTAGTGTTGACACTACATTTATAGGGCACAAGCACACTTTCCAAGATTCAAGAGATTTGGTTTCATAAAATAGCACACTGCTAATATTCCTAGGAGGTGCTTGACATATAAAATTTGAAAATATAAAATTCTAATACATACCTAAATTATGGGTTCTATAAGCAAATGCGTTTGTACATGAGCAATGTCTTCAACTTCAACAAGTATTCAAACAAGAACATGCCAAAAATACCAAAAGTTGCTTTTTTTGTCATTTGCTTTAGTCTGATCTAAAGCTGAAGTTGCCAATTTCTACTAGATAGGAATTCATATACACAAATGTGCATACCTGTATATACAAAAATGTAAAAATGACACATTAATAATTTAAAAAGTCACTAAAAATGTGTATTACATTGTGAGATTAGGTGGTCACCTAGGATAGTTTAGTTAAGACATTCCAATTCCTATATATTCAAATCTATATATATATATATATATATATATATATATATATATATATATATATATATATATATATATATATATACACGTGCTCAAATTTGTTGGTACCCTTACAGCTCATTGAAATAATGCTTCATTCCTCCTGAAAAGTGATGAAATTAAAAGCTATTTTATCATGTATACTTGCATGCCTTTGGTATGTCATAGAATAAAGCAAAGAAGCTGTGAAAAGAGATGAATTATTGCTTATTCTACAAAGATATTGTAAAATGGCCTGGACACATTTGTTGGTACCCCTTAGAAAAGGTAATAAATAATTGGATTATAGTGATATTTCAAACTAAATTAGTTTCTTTAATTAGTATCACACATGTCTCCAATCTTGTAATCAGTCATTCAGCCTATTTAAATGGAGAAAAGTAGTCACTGTGCTGTTTGGTATCATTGTGTGCACCACACTGAATATGGACCAGAGAAAGCAAAGGAGAGAGTTGTCTGAGGAGATCAGAAAGAAAATAATAGACAAGCATGGTAAAGGCCAAGGCTACAAGACCATCTCCAAGCAGCTTGATGTTCCTGTTGCAAATATTATTAAGAAGTTTAAGGTCCATGGAACTGTAGCCAACCTCCCTGGGCACGGCCGCAAGAGGAAAATCGACCCCAGAGTGAACAGAAGGATAATGCGAATGGTAGAAAAAGAACCAAGGATAACTGCCAAAGAGATACAAGCTGAACTCCAAGGTGAAGGTACGTCAGTTTCTGATCGCACCATCCGTCGCTTTTTGAGCGAAAGTGGGCTCCATGGAAGACCACCCAGGAGGACTCCACTTTTGAAAGAAAAACATAAAAAAGCCAGACTGGAATTTGCTAAAATGCATATTGACAAGCCACAATCCTTCTGGGAGAATGTCCTTTGGACAGATGAGTCAAAACTGGAGCTTTTTGGCAAGTCACATCAGCTCTATGTTCACAGACGAAAAAATGATGCTTTCAAAGAAAAGAACACCATACCTACAGTGAAACATGGAGGAGGCTCGGTTATGTTTTGGGGCTGCTTTGCTGCGCCTGGCACAGGGTGCCTTGAATATGTGCAGGGCACAATGAAATCTCAAGACTATCAAGGCATTCTGGAGCAAAACGTACTGCCCAGTGTCAGAAAGCTCTGTCTCAGTCGCAGGTCATGTGTCCTCCAACAGGATAATGACCCAAAACACACAGCTAAAAGCACCCAAGAATGGATAAGAACAAAACATTGGACTATTCTGAAGTGGCCTTCTATGAGTCCTGATCTGAATCATATCGAACATCTATGGAAAGAGCTGAAACTTGCAGTCTGGAGAAGGCACCCATCAAACCTGAGACAGCTGGAGCAGTTTGCTCAGGAAGAGTGGGCCAAACTACCTGTTAACAGGTGCAGAAGTCTCACTGAGAGCTACAGAAAACGTTTGATTGCAGTGATTGTCTCTAAAGGTTGTGCAACAAAATATTAGGTTAGCGGCCCCATCATTTTTGTCCATGCCATTTTCATTTGTTTTCTTATTTACAATATTATGTTGAAGAAAAAATCAAAAGCAAAGTCTGATTTCTATTAAATATGGAATAAACAATGGTGGATGCCAATTACTTTTGTCAGTTTCAAGTTATTTCAGAGAAAATTGTGCATTCTTCATTTTTTGTGGAGGGGTACCAACAAATTTGAGCACATCTGTATATATATATATATTTTTTTTTTATTTTATTATTTTTTTTTTTTTGCTTGCAGTGAAATTGGCTGAGCACCTAGGATTACTGCAATTTGAGCTCAGTGAGCTAGCAAGAACACCACATTTATTGCAAATCTTTGAATAAGCTTACCAATACTAAAATACATTTAAGATTAAACACTGTAGCTTTATATTAACCAAATGTAATACATATAGTTGATTCCTCTAAATAACAAGCACTATAAAACCAATAATAATATAATCTTTGTAATATACAGTTAACCCTTGAGATAACTCTGTGGGTCCATGAACAGTGATTCTCTTTAATAAAATGAATATAAAACGCTTTTCAGAGCACAGCCGACATGATGCCTGTCACTAGGAATGTACTGTGCATATAAAAACACTTCATTCATGTTGGTTTTGTTTATTTTTTATAGTAAACCAACTGCATAGTTTTAAATCCAAACAATCGCTTTGAATTCAAATATTTAACTGTAACTTGTAATTCCCTTATGATGCAATACAAAACAGAACATTAAAATATACTAGCCTAATCTCTTGTTTTACAGCACATACAGCATATTCCAAACCTTAAAAGGGTAATGGGGAGCTAAGCTTCATTAAAAAACAGGGTTACAAACGCTGAACGGAATGAAATGTCCCGGTTAGCTTTTAAACAGCTGAACATACCTCTGCTTCTAAGTCAACGCTGTGTTTGAGCAATAATTTTAACACGTCCACATGTCCATTTTGACTGGCTGCCTGCATAGCTGTGTGCCCAGCACACTGTCCGTTCACCTAAAACACATCATCAGTAAGAAACACATAGGTTAGACTTAAAGGATGTGAAACTTGAAGGAATATGAATTCCTCTCTAGGGAATTAATGGGGCATCACTTTGCCAGCATTTCTTGGTCTATCCACCTCCTGCTGCATGCAATTATTCTTCTGAAAAGCAGGGGGCACATAGCCAGCTTTGATTAACTGGCACAAGGAAAACAGGTCCAAATAATAAAAACAAAATAAGAAAACATGCTGCAAAAAACAGAGAACAAAAGGCAAGAAATCAACATTTTCTGCTAACAAGCCTTCTTCAGGGAAAAATACCTGCGAGGGAAAATAAACAAAAATTAGCAAATTAATACTTATTGGAAGTTGACCATAATAGAATAGATATAATAAATAGAACCCATACTTTTCTTCCCCATCCAACTTAAGTACAAAAAATCCTTATATTTCTATGTATGTTTTAGAACTCTGTAGTGCCTACGATAGGAACAGACAATAGACGATCATTATTTATAAAAAGCACTTCACTACACTAAACAGGGACCAGCATGCCCATTCAACTATCCCTCCTTATCAACAAGATGCCAATTAAAGCCAACCACCAGTTTTGCCAGACACCTGTCCACTATGAACTAGGACAAGAAGAACTGGCTTCACATACTATAGGGCCTATTGAGAGCAACCAGAGAGAAATCACTTTCCCAGCATTGCCTGGGAATGAAACCAGCAGCCTAACTATGAAAGGCCCCGAGACGCAGTCTCCAACAACTTCCATTTAATTAGGTACTTTTAAAGCATTTTCTTTGGTTTTGTCAAATATAAATTTTACGTTTGAACAAAGAAAAAAAGTGATGGTGCTTTAGCAGTCAATTTCCCCCCCTTAGATGCTCCATCCCTTAAGGAGCAAGTAGCGGGGTTCCGGAAAATATAACATTACACGTTGCTACAACTGTTTAAATAACGTACCTGTAATTTTTCTTTTCATTGTTAACATCTTGACAACTGTTTACACTTATAACTTTAAAGACTGTTTCCAAGCTCATTTCAAAATGTCCGCTCTAGTGCACTGGGGTTTGAGATCTATCCTATAAAATCACTGCAGGAAGAGTGATTAAATAAAATAAATAAATAAAAAAACACAAAACCATTGCTGTTACCTGTTTGACGTGGGCAATAATCCTTACACTATCAGTGCACTAGAGCGGACATTTTAAAAGGAGCTTTGAAACAGACTAAAGTTATAAGTGTAAAATGTTGTCAGATGTTAACAATGAAAAGAAATGCACTGTACTTTATTTCATTAAAAGGCTGTAGCAATACGTGATGTAACTATATTTTTCAGAACCCCACTACTTACTCTTTAAAGCTTAAACAGAAGTTTGTGCTCTTTTTACGCAGCTGGGATAAAGAGATATGCAGTTTCAAAACTTTTTTTTTTTTTTAAAGTCTGATATAGGGCTTACATTAAATTGTACAGTACATGTTGTTCAATGTGTCTAGGGAGTATAATTCATGTTTTAACCCTGGCTGTTTCTTTATTGGTGGCTGATAAATGAAGCATGTATTATTCTTAGAGGAAATTAGTAAAATTATTTTTAACTTTATGATGCTGTCAGTCAATCTCATTTGTTTTCCAGATTATTTATTTTTTCATTCTGGTGAATCCAATTATTCCTACCACTTTACTCTACAAGCCCACACTCTGTGTTAGAGGTAATAAGATCCCAACTGAATCTTACACTTAAGTTATATGCTGTACATAATAAAATAATTTGGGTCTGGTGGGATCCTGTTATTTAAAACACATGGAAGTACTTCCATTAAACATGCAGTAGAGTGCTATGGTCAGATAAATGCATAGTTGTTAACATCTGAAGTATTCAAGCCATTAAATTTATGCAACTGTGTTAAGTCAGCAGTATGGCAAAGTCAATTTTAGTATTTTATTTTATTTATTGCATTTATATAGCGTTTTTTATACAAAAGTATCAAAGCACTGTACAGTACATAGCAAAAAAAAACAAAATACATTTGTATAGCATGTCACACATACAACTGCCAGTCAGACCATTTAAAACAACATATTTAAATAACAGTATACACATAATAATACAAAAGCAGCCATTTTAAAGTTACATTAAAGCCCACCAAAATAAGAAAGCCATTTTATAAAAGTGTGTTTTTAGTCTTGACTCAAACTGTAACGGTCCCATCTTCCTTGACAAACGAAGGCAGAGCATTCCATAATTGAGGAGCACTACAAGAAATAGCCCTACCTCCCGTGTTGCTTTTGTTGACCCTAGGAATAACCAGCAGTCCCGCATCCTGTGATCTCAGAGTGCGGTTTGGAAGATACAGGGTCAGTAACTCCTGCAAATAACTAGGTGCTAATCTATTCAGGGCCTTGTAAGTTAACAGCAAAATCTTAAAATCAGTTCTATACTGCACAGGGAGCCAGTGTAAAGAGGCCAAAACAGGGATAATATTTTCACTTTTCCTGGTTTTAGTCAGAATTCTAGCGGCGGTATTCTGAATAATCTGCAAGCGGGACACCACACGTTTTGGGACACCAGAAAAAAAGTGCATTAAAATAATCAATTCTAGATGAAACAAAGGCATGCATTAGCCTCTGAGGATCAAATCCAGAAATAATTGGTCTAAGTTTGGCTACATTTCTCAAACGGTAAAAAGATACTTCAGTAACTTCCCTAATATGAGTCTCAAATGAGAGATCAGGATCAAAAGATGACCCCCCAAACTCTTAATTTCTGATGTTTTGATGAGAGACTGAAAGGGTCAAGCTCATGGAATACTACATTTCCTTTTAGTTGTTTCTGTGAGCCCACTAGCATAACCTCTGTTTTATCTGAATTCAACATTAGAAAATTATGTGACATCCAATGCTTGATGTCTGTAAGGCAAGTAGCTAATAACACCCAGGCAGAAGAAATTCCTGTCTTTAGGGACAAATATAGCTGGGCATCATCAGCATAGCAATGGAAGTTCACTCCGTGTCTGTGAATGTCACCCAACGGCAGCATATATAATGAAAACAACAAGGGACCCAGAATGGAGCCACGTGGAACACCACAGACAACTTCCGATAATGCTGATTTTACCTCCCCAAGAGAGACAAACTGAAACCTATCAGAAAAATAAGATTTGAACCAGGATAGGACAAGGCCAGACAGTCCTACTGTGTTTTCAAGACGATTCAGTAGGATGGAATGGTCTACAGTATCAAAGGCAGCACTTAGACCAAGAAGAATTAATACTGATTGAAAGCCCGAGTGACAGCTTATCAGCAGATCAACTCTGACAAGGGCCGTCTCGGTGCATTGTGCAGCACGAAAACCAGACTGAAGCTTCTTGAATATACCATTAATTGTTGTAATTGAATTGCAACAACTCTCTCTAGAACCTTATCTAAGAATGATAAGTTGGAGATTGGCCTATAGTTATTGAGGACTTTAGGGACCAAATTGTGTTTCTTAAGCATAGGTTTCACCACAGCTACCTTAAGTGCTGCGGGAACTACACCAGAGGAAAGTGAACCATTTATAATTTTTAACATGTGGGTATTAATAACACCAAGAACATCTTTTAATAGTTTTTTAGGAGTAGATTAAGAGAGCATGTAGTAGCTCTCATATGTCGAACTAGCTCTGTCAGTTCCTGTAAGGCAAGCAAAGAAAAAGCCCCCACAGTAGCCTAAATAGGTGTAGTGGGTAAAATTGTGCTGGAGTCCTCCTAATAGAAGGTGTCTGTGGAATCTCATTTCTGATGTGTAGTATTTTATTTTTAAAGCAGTGTAAGAAGTCACTGCAGCTGTGAGAGGAGCCAATGTCAAGGGTAGGACTATTAGGGGAAGGATTAATTAATCTAGGGTAATTATCTAGGGTAGCAAAAAGAAATCTATGATTATTTTTATTTCTTTCAATTAAATTAGAATAATATGATGATCTAGCCAATGCCAGAACCTTCCTATATTTAACCAAGTGGCCCTTCCATGAGATGTAATGAACATGCAGTTTAGATTCCCGCCATCTCGGTTCTAGTTTAAGACCCTCATATTTCATCTTACAAGTTGTATCATTAAACCACGGTGAGCATAGTTAGAGGAGTTAGGTGATCTAATTAAATGCTATATTCCCATGGTGTGTCCGGGTTAGGGATGCAAGGTCAAAGTAGTGTGGGCTGCTATACTAAAGAACGCCTGTTTGACCATCTCTTGTCGATACACCTCCACCGTCCCATATTAACCACGTTTGCTCTTTGTCATTTTGTCCTCAGTACAGTGGAGCGCGGGGAACAAGGGGTCAGTGATGATGGATGGTGATGCAAGTGGCTTATAAGAACTGCCGGGACCCACTAAAGTCCTTTCAGTGAGGGCTGGAAACAATACATTTGACGTGCACATACTGTATTTTATTTCCTTGTGATCTGGCCCAGATACAAAGAAAACAGTACAGACCTCATACTTTATTGTTTTTTGGAAATGGGGTCTTTTAAAAAGTTACTTTGAGTGCTACTATAAAATAACTGGGAAAACCCAAACCCTTTAGGCAACAGTTTGAAGCAAGTCAGAACATGCACCGTGGTATTTGTCATTATTAATAACCCAACTGTTTCCACAAGTGAAAGTCTGCATATAAATAGCAAGCTTATACAGAACGTAAGCTTGTCTCCCTGTCTCCCCTCCCATCATTGAATGGCTTTGTAAGGAAACATATTATGCTGTTTGAACCATAATGAATCCCTGTATTGTGTCAATCTTCATTGCGATAACACTTCCATATGTTTGATCTCTGCCACAAATCACACTTGTAAAGAATTATTCCTTTCAGTGAGCTTTCCAGTAGTAAAAAGAAAAAAAAAAAAAAGAAGTGTACAGTAAACTGTCTAAGGCTTTATATGACAGCATCGTAAGACTTGGTGCCAGTTTCACAAAGTAGCTGGTAGCTAGTAAAATTATTAAAATAATATAAAAAGAAGGATGGTACAACTGATCCATATTTTCATTTAGTGGTTTAAATTTGACTGAATACAGACAAAACTGAAATGTTGCACTTTGATACTTTTATCAATTTTATTTCAAATATTAGTATGTGACCCAAGGGGATATGGAAATACACTGGATTTAAAACAAGACTGCTACCTAAAAGTGGTTTGTTGAACAGAGATTTTGAACCTGTAACACGGATGACAAATGACCACATCACTTTTGATCAATATTATCAAACAATGATGCTTTCTAATGAACATATTAAATGACATTACCACAAAAGCACTGTATGTCTTTGTTAAGCTCTCACTTCCAATCCCATAAAACATGTACCATTTACAACCGGAGGAGGTCTTGATCTGTGTGCCCCAAGGTCCGCTGGATATGAAGATTAGCTAGACCACTAGACCACTGGATTAGCAACTGATACCACTTGTGTCGTCTGATACTGTGCTTCACTAAATTCAGTACTTTACAAATGTTTGAATAATAGAGTTCTGGCATTTTTCATAAACCTTTTAGCACTAACCAAAACTAAAATTTTAAATACCACTTTTTTTTTTTAATATATAAAACGGTGTGCCAATGGCTTTCATCCATCCAGCTTGTGGTCTCAACTTCACTATTCCATTCCAAATCGGCACAGCTGGCAATAGGCAACTTGGCACACACAGACGCTGACAGGATGGTCACTCCAGGGGCACACTCTAACGTTAATGCCGAGACACACATTGCCAGTGCTTGCTCTATTACTTTTCTGGACTTCAGGCCCACAGTGTTACCAATCCAGAACCTCTCATGAGCAGCAATAATGATCACATTTAATTTTTATATATATATATATATATATATATATATATATATATATATATATATATATATATATATATATATATATAATACTAATAGTCAAAAGTTTACATACCCCAATGGAAATTTATAACTTCTAGAAATGTCTCGAAAAAAAAGAATTATAGGAAAAATCTTCTGTAGCAAAAGTTTTGCTTTTGTGCATGAGGAAAAAAAAAAAAGTTACAAGAAACAGATGTCTACAATTATTTATTTCAGCAATTTTTTTGCAAAACTCCAAAAATGCTAATTCAAAAGTATTCATACCCTTGAAAGTATTGTCTACAAGGTGCTAGAATTTTCAATATGATAATGCAGAACCTAATTCTAGAAAATACTGGATTGTAGGTAAACATTCTTAGAGAGTATAAAAGGGTTAAGCATAGGATGATTACTGTCATTACCAATGAGTCAATATCGGAAAAAGTAAAGAGCTATCTGAAGTCCTCAGGCAGAAAATGATTTATTGTCATAAAGCTGGAGAAGGATACAAGAAGATTTCCAAGCATTTGAGTATCCCAATTTCAACTATTGTTTCTATTAACAAGAAGTACAAGACTCATGGTACTGTCACAACGCTCCCTCGGTCTGGAAGAAAGAAGGTTCTTTCACCAAGAACAAGTAGAAGAATTGTGAGGAAGGTTAATAACAATCCGAGACTGACTGCCAAAGATATTCAAAGTGAATTGGCTGCAAGTGGGACTGGGGTTTCCAATTCAACCATCAGTCGAGTATTGCATGGTGAAGGTCTAAATGGTCACAGGCCAAGGAAAACGACAAAGACACTCTTAGGAAAATGTCACAAAGGACAATCACTTGAAGTTTGCAAAACAGCATTTGAATGATGGATATGAGTTCTGATCAAAGGTTTTGTGTAGTGATGAAACCAAAAAAAAAAAAAAAAAAAAAAAGAGCATTTGGTCATGCTGATAGTCATTATGTTTGCAGAAAGTCTGGTGAGGCGTGCAAAGAAAAGAACACCATACCTACTGTCAAGCATGGAGGTGGAAATATCCTTATATGGGGCAGTTTTTCCTCTAATGGCACAGGAAATCTAGTTCCAATACATGGTAAAATGAATTCCATAGCATACTAAAAGATACTGGTCAATCATCCGAAACCCTCCGCTACAAAACTTGGTTTAAAGCGCAACTGGATGTTCCAACACGACAACGATCCAAAGCACACATCAAAATCTACTTCAGAATGGTTAAAGAAGAATAAAATCAAGGTTCTGGAATGGCCAAGTCAAAGTCCCGATCTAAATCCGATTGAGAATCGTTGGTATGAGTGGAAGAAGGCTGTGCACTAAGTCCACGGAATTTGAATGAACTGGAACAATTTTGCGTTGAAGAATGGTCAAAAATCACTAAAGAATCATGCCAAAAGCTCATTGACAAATATCCTAATCGTTTAAAAGAGGTTATTATTGCTAAAGGTGCCTCAACTAGATATTCATTTTATTTTCATTTTCAGGGTATGAATACTTTTGAATTACCATTTTTGGGGGTTTGCAAAAAAATTGCTGAAATAAATTGTAGACATCTATTTCTTGTAACTTTTTCCTCATCCACAAAAGCAGAACTTTTGCTACAAGAGATTTTACCTATAATTTGTTTGAGAAATTTCAAAAAATTATCTATCTCTATCCATCCAAAATACATATATCATTAACAATGTACAGCTAAATCATATTAAATTAAATTTACAACAAACAAATGTTAGACGCAGATAACATAAACACAGGTTATCTACTGTCACTGGACTAGCACAACAGACAAAAAGAAAAATAACTCACATCCACATCAGGGCGCTTTAGCAAGTCTTCAACTTTGGCGAGATCCCCGTTGGCAGCTGCTTTTACGAGTTCTTCATTAATATCTCCAGATTCTTGTGTTTCAAAGAGCTTCTTTAAAAGCTGAGACAAACGTTCTATGGCAAAAGATTGAAATGCTGCAATAAATCACCTTGAAAATGTCATATGCAAATCACTCTGATATATAAGACTGCTTAATTTTAATACCTATGAGCTTTTTTTTTTTTTGTAAAGATATAACATTTTAAATAAATACATAAATGACAGCTAATTAGTCCAAGTTCTTACTTAAATGATGGTTGAAGTGGCGGGTGGCAGTGAAACTGCAGTGAACAGAGACGAAATTGTGGTTTCCATGTATGGGGCGCCAAGTGTAAAAAATAAAAAAGCACCAATATTTTAACAGGTGTTTTTTCCTAGATTTTACCAAAAAATGTCCAGATTTAGCTAAATACATAAATGTTAACAAACACATTCTTAAGTTTAGAAATGTGTATTTTTTTTTTTGGCATTGTGTGCAGAGGAGGCAGGGAAGCAGAGGGATTGGCTCTCGGAGTGTAAGGGCAGCTCTGCAGCATACAATGCCAAATCAAAGGCTTCAATGGGCGGGGGCTCATTTGCATGTTAGCTTCAGATTTAGCTGGCAAAATAAATACTATATAAATAAAACAAACACACACACCTCCAGATGCATTGGTCACAGCAGAGCCTGCTGGGGCCACCTTGGTAACAGCTGCAGGATTATATGTCCAGGATGTCCCGCAAACCTCCACCTTCAGGTCGCTGTCGGAATAGATCTGTTGGACTCTACCAACCTTCCCCAAAGTCTGCAATAAAAAACAGCAAACTTGGTAAGAGAGATTTTGAGCTTCTTACATACTGGTTTAAACTAAAGATGCCACACACAAATCCGGGCTTTCATGTAATCCCTTTAAAAAAATAAGAAGAATTATACTTTTCAAACAAGTACAATGACAGGCATAATTATGTCTGCAATCTGATTTATCATTTCTGAAGCGTAGAACAAATTTACTGCCAATGTGTTTTGCATGCAAAACAATGTCAAATAGAGAAAAGGCTTGCGCAAATAAATCTGAAAGCATCTATTTCCACAGGAAATGTCAGCCAACATTAAATAGTAGACATTGTTTAATTTTAGCACAAACCTTTTATAAAAGGCCAAAACAGGAAGACATCCCAGATCTAAACGCTTTTTTTTTTTTTTGATCTCAAAAGGAAAACTGTTTCCGCAATGCTTCTATAAAACTAAAAGGCAATCAATAAATTAAAGCCAGAATGTCTTAATTAAGATGGAGAACTGGTGGCACAGAGGATCAGTAATGGGATTTGAATCCATTTACCTAGCCCATGTTGGACTGCAGCCGAGGTTACTCGTGATAGGAATTTATTAGAATATGGTACTAGCTGAGAGCCATCTGAAATGAGTTATGATGGGTCTCAGCCCAGTTTCTCATTACATCACAAATGGCACACACAGGCAACTGACAAGTCCTTCAGCAAGGGCGTGGGGATTACACTACCAGCTCATTCCACTTTAGGACTGTAATTTAGAGTTAGCACAGAATTCAAAGCAAAACTGAATGAAATCAAAAAGTGAACAAGCCTGGAATTTGAGCAGTCTCTATTTAGGGGTCAGGTGCTAAACTTACTGGCAACATAGCTTCTGCCCACTCGCCATGTCCTCTCTGGAGAAGCTTGATTCGCTCAATGTCATAGCAGATCTGAACCAGGTCTCCCACAAGGAACTGGCAGGCACCCCCTTCTGCACCTGCAGTCGCATCTCCACTCCGAACCACATTTGCCTTCGTCAGCACAGCAGGGTTGAATGTCCACCTGTAGCAAAGGCACAAAAAAATGCTGGTCAACAAGCAGGCCTTCCCAGTTCCTGGGCCCAATAAATAAAAGGACTGAACAAATACAATGTTGCCTTTGTTGATTTTTTGTGAACCATTAAACATACAGCTGCAGACACAAGTATTGGCACCCTACACTTAATATAAGATAATTCAAGAAAACATTTTAAAATACAAGCATTTAGTGAACATGAGCCACCAATTAATGACAAAGACCAAAATATACAATTTCTGGTAGTTTAACACTTTCCAATATTTGTTCATGACAAAAGTATTGGCACCCCTGCTTTAGTATTTCTTGTGTCTTCCTTTTGCTTTTATTATGGCTTTCAGAAGTTAGTAATTCTTACATCTTGTTGGTGGAATCTGTGCCCATCTATGCCCATATTTTGGAAATAATTGCCTCTTTTTCTGGCTCCTGACTTTATAATGTGGCTTTGTTACTGTGTAATGGTTTTCAATCAATGAATATATCGTTTTTAATTAGTTCCATTCCATTTTAATGTAAAGGTGCCAATACTTGTCATGAATGAACAAATATTTGAAATTGCTTCGGTGGTTTTGTTTTTTTTATATAAAGATGAGTTTGTTAAACCACCTTAAAACATTTCTGTGTTGCCCTTTGATCTTATTCTACAAATCTTCTAACAAAGTGGCTGTGTGGCTTTGAAGAGAAGGGGAGTGTGGGTCAAATATATTGTTGATTAGTGAGTGCAGTTTGTGCTACAGAAAACTGTTGATTCGTCAACAAAACCACTCAGAAAATCTGCATAAAGGGAACAGAATACTCTGGACTAAATGGCATGACAGTTTATTCCCAGGGTTAGGTGGAAGTCGGCCATCTAGAAAGGGGGCAAAGCTACAGTACACAAACTCAATGACCTGGACGGGAAATGGCGTGGCATCCGCGGATTGGACAAGCGGATGCACTCGTTGACCAAGGGGTCATGGGTGACGTTATAAAAAGGGGACGTAGTGATGTGATCTGTTCCTTTGTGAATGGTTATATTAAAAGGACCAGAAGGAAGTAAAAATGTGATAAAAGATATGTGTCTTTTGAATGCCATGTAAACAATATCTAGGTGTTTAAGGAAGAATAGGTGGTTCCAGACCTCCTACCCTGGCCTACGTCTTCAATCCCACTTCGAACATACACAGGTGCATGCTTGATTTTCCCTATATACCTATTTCCACTGGGGTACTGAACCACAATGTCGTGATCTTCGTCAATGCCACAGACTGTGCCCGTGGTGGTCAAGGTCTCAAACATCCCATCAGTCCACCCGCCATGCCCGTGCTGCAGAGATTGCACAATTTCTAAATCTAGGTCAATGTTCACCAGGTCGCCAATCTGCAGGCCCCCAGGGTTCCGGTTCCCATTCTGTTCACCTGAGAATGGGAACAAAATAGAACTGTGAGAATGTTGATGCTGAAAAGGGCAAGCAGTGATTGGGTGGGTACTAGGGGGGGGTTAAATCAATACCACAACGCCATTTTAGCAGGTGGGGTGGTTTACCCACTAAAGTACTACACCCACATTGTGTGTAAAGCCAAATTGTGGGACTAACACACAAATCAGTGCCTTTCCAGATCTGGCACCCCCCCATTCTACTTCAATCAATCGACCGGTAGTAACAATACAAAACTGCAATATGTTACACTGACATCTAGTGGCAATATTAAACAAAGAAACTAAAATAAATTACACTCAATTATTTGTTTGAACTCTTCAATAAAAAAAATATGATAAATGTTTGAAAATGAAGGTCAAACTTTTTCATAGTGGTAGTTTAGAATAAGACAAAAGGAAATACACAGTTCCAGTGAAACAATTTGACAAAGTCTTCTTTCAAGGTCTCAGACCCATGTTTGAATATTCAAATAAACACTGCTTGAAATGTATTTTGTAGCAAAAAGATGCAATGCAAAGAAAACCATTGCATAATTGATGCCTTAAATAAATAATACACATATTAATCTACAAAAGAGTGTTTATTTGCTTTGTTTACAGGGTACTGGGTTCATTGTATAGATCAAGATATATACTTCTGTTTTTACTTGGCAATTATTGACAAGGCAATCGCTGCTCCCAATTTATGAATATGAAACCTCAAAATGAAGACATACAAAAACAGGAATTGATTGTTTTGGTTTTTTACCAGCACACTGGGGCAGACAATTTTTCTCCCCCAAAAAAACAAAATACATCGATTGAAATACTTCTGTGTTACACCAAATGCACTAATACTACTCACCAAGCACAGGGCAATGGTCTCTGTAAAATGATCCCCCTTTTGCATCTTGAACACATTTCAAGTCAGACTAGAAAAAGAGAAGAGGCAGAAATGGTGTTATGCGTGTGCTATAAATGTCTGTTTTGGCCAATGGTCGGCATACATTTTTTTTTTCAAATGTATTTATTAAATTTGTGTGTGTGCTTACTATCACAAGTACACCGATAAGGGAAAACAGCAATTCCAAAAACAAAGCTAATTAGTCTTTGCATATATAAACAAACAATCTCTAAATCTCAGCTGAAAAATATTTGCTATTTCACATAAAACCAACAGTAATTCACAGCACCTAACCAGGTTTCATGCACAATGCTAATAAAAACGCCTACAGACAAACAATGATAAATGTCATTAAAATGTTTATTGCACTGAATCAGTTAATGCTTTGAGGTTTAAGATATGGATAGAACACTGAAAAAAGTTTAACACCAAGTAAATCTCTCAATTTCTTTTTCTTTTTATAGCACTCCAGTGTAATCCTTTACTGAGATTAATCTATGATCCACATTCATGTGTAACTGATAAACTGTTTTATTAAGCGCTATTGGAAAAGTACTATGTAAACCCTCTCCAATCAACCCTGTAGAACAAGTGCAATTAAATTAGAATAAATTACACCTTTCAGAAAATTGGATTAAACGTTGAATAATATACTAGACGTAAAACCGGTCACGTGACAAATTTCACAAAATGCATATTTTTTTTAATGTATTCATTTTAGTAATTTATCATCATATACAGCAGTCTGTCGTGTATCCGACAGCTGTGGTGCCACAGTAAGGAAAGATATTATAAAAAGGAAGGGGTTTGGCAATTGCCTCCAAGTAGTTTTTCTAATTGGTGCAACAGAAAGACTGACACTAGGGCAGGTTTTATTCTCTGTCGATCTGGCGCCTCACTGGTGCACTCTGTTCATGCTGTAGTTGCCGTGGTATGGTTCAGACCCCACGGGGTAAGAAAAGTGTTTTTTCTGACGTTTGTTAGATCGAGGAAAAGCCACATTTGGAATTATTTTGGAGGAACTGGAACAGTGGCATGTAAATAATTATGCCAAACAATATTGCCATACCACAAAACCACAAGTTCAATGCTTCACCATTTGTAATGAAAACATTCAAATTACTGTGGAGCTACTGAATGCAGTAAAAAGCAAACATCCATAATAAAACAGAACGCTCCAGATGGGATGACTGTGAATATGTATATATGGCAGCAGTGTGGAGTAGTGGTTAGGGCTCTGGACTCTTGACTGGAGGGTTGTGGGTTCAATCCCCAGTGGGGGACACTGCTGTTGTACCCTTGAGCAAGGTACTTTACCTAGATTGCTCCAGTAAAAACCCAACTGTATAAATGGGTAATTGTATGTAAAAATAATGTGATATCTGTATAATGTGAAATAATGTATAATGTGATATCTTGTAACAATTGTAAGTCGCCCTGGATAAGGGCGTCTGCTAAGAAATAAATAATAATAATAATAATAATAATAATAATAACACGATTTTAAAAATAAGTTTTATTTTCAATATTAATTCAGAGAACACATAAGTGTAAATTAATTATGTATAGGCTTTAATACCAGTACACTGTTACGCAAATAATTTGTTTTAAAAAAAAAAAAATCCTTTACATCTATATCTATGTAATTGTCAACAGAAGATGATATTTAAAAAGGAATTCCCATTTCTGGCACTGATTCCTGAACAGCAGAGTTAATATAACAACGTATTGGAATCTGTGCATTTGATAGAGTCTGTAACATATGTAAGCTGTGTTTTTTTATTTTTTATTATTGGTTTTGTTTTATTGTTTGAATATAACATTAATGTAAAAAAAAAAAAACAGTTTAGTTTAATTTATTCACTTTGTGCCCACAGGACCAGCACAAGTACATTTCAACAGCGCAGTACAAATACAAAGAGAGACATTTACCAAGATAAAAAATAATACAAATGTATTATTAACGTTCTTTGCTTATTTAGGGTTTCTTTGCTTGCGAAATACTAACCAGGGATGTCGGTATACATCATAATGTATACTGCCACTAGGGCTTCTGTTTTTCGGTTTTTATTAATTGTATTTTTCTGTGCTTATTTTTAGCTATTTGAGTTTAATGTAAATCTTTTTTTTTTTTATATACTGTATGAAATTAGTGTTTTCGGTTACTTTCCAAAATGCTTGAGTGTTTTTTTACTGTCAAAATATGTATAGTACTAACTTGACAGTACTTGCACACTTAAGTTGTATCTTCTCTCCTTTGCTGTCTTCCACAACGAAATCCCTATGGTCATGGGCACATTCTTCTGGGGTTTTTGTGTGTAGGCATTTTTGTACATTTTAAATCCTCTGTATCTTATCTGTAATACAGCTTTAAATACCGCGAACAAGCCTCCACTCCTGATTGTAATCTCGTTTTAAATCTCGCAAGCGGAGTCTCCAATAAAAATGTAGGAATGTGCTGTCACTCAGTAGTTGGGGCCGGTTTAAAGTATTCAGAACGAATGAATGATAGCTACAAGTCAGGAAGGCGGGACATTGCCCAGCAGCACTGGGAAATGTATTTATTATTTTTGTAGTAGGTTTTATTTTTTAAATGGGAATAGGGTAAAGTCAACGTGAATTGATTAACCATTTCCACAGTTTTTCCGGTGTTTTCCGGTGTTTATTGGCTATCCGTTTTCATTTTTTTTTGTATCGGGGGTGTTTTATCAGGTTTTATCGGTTAAAACCGAAAATCAGAAGCCCAAATCATAATGTAATAATGTGTGTGTATGTAGATATGGTTTAAACGCTGACACCTGAATAGCATTTAAACGTTCATAAAAATGTACCAAAAGCACATCCCTAATCATGACAATAAAAATACAATTTTAGCTTATCCTGTAACAAAATAAAAGGAAGAAGCAAGGATGCGGCCACATAATCTGAATTCTTAATAAGGCAGGCGCATTACAATTACTTTCTTTTTTTTTTTTTTTAACAAACAAAAAAACAAACAAAAAAAAAACATAACATATAACGGTGAAAATGCAGCATGTTAAAGTAAAGAGAAACAGCATACAGCCATTGTCTATCTTTATTTAAACCCTGTAAACGTGGCCAATCTGTTACTTAAGTAAAGACTTAACGGCCCAAGTTCAAAAGAAGCTGTCTTCCATTCATCCAATAGGCTTTGCGTCTCCCCTGCTTGCCCACACCCCCCTCTTCTCACAACCAACCTCTGACTGAACAGATTTCCTTTCTTATGCATATGTGTCGGTCCCCCTCCAGCTGCACTTACAATAGCCTTCACAAATGTCTGCAGTGATATGCGTTGACATCACAAAGGAAAAGCCTCAAAGGAATTTACTCTGTGGGCAAACAATGGCTGGCGTTCTCGATTCGGTGTCCTGCCTTTTCCCTCCCCCTCCAGATGAAGCCCCATGTCTTTTTTGTTCTGCTATTCTCCTTACCATGCCCTCGAACCCCACTCTATAAAGGTTCTTGGCTCCATTGTCCCACAGAACATATGCTGCACTGTGAGGGCTGGCTGCACTCCAGTCTTGAATCTCTGTCACCTATGCAAGAATGGGAAGAGAAAGATTGTGTTTAAAAAATAAAAATAAACACCATCACTTCCTAATGCACAAATACTGTGTGCATCATACATTCTCGTGTAGTGTTCTATTAGCACTAAAATTACAAGAAGCCTTCAGATAAATGTTTTGTTTTTTTCTTGGAAGAGAGCACGTTTATGGTAATTATGCACATGCAATATCCATCACGTTTTTACAAAATTCACATTACTTGTAAATTATGTGACAAATTATACACTGGGATTTTTTTTTTTTTTTTCTTATACGAATACAAAAAATTAAAATGTAAATTCTATATTGTTGCCTATACTAAACTGACGTATGAAGCGCCTTATATTGATCTAAGCTATAAAGGCTGAATATAGGAATGCCAATAAGAAACTTAGAATACTCTAAGTACTGCAAAAACAGAGAAGATTTTAATTGTTTTAGTTATTTGTTTTAAATGTCTCAGATGCCAACAGTTATACTATAGTTTACTTTGCTTGTACATCACTGTAATGTCACAAGTTAGAATAATCATTGATCCCAGGTAGCCTACAGTTCATAATTCGATAATATAGTAAAATGTACATAATGTTTTGGAGGCAGTTACACAGTACATGCTTTTTATTAAGACAAAAGAGTTGACTTCACTGCGGAGGTGGCATCCTGTGCGTACAGACCAGGATGTTGACAGTGTCTGTTTCTATGATCTTTTTATTTTTTTTATATGAGGTCCAGGGGCCAGGTTCGTTATAGCTAAAGGTTTGTTGTAATGAAGGGCATTATAGCGAGGGTGTACTGTATTGTACTACATAATGAGGGAACATTGTTCTTTTAAAATTCAAAAGCATCCATGTATCAAAAGTGTTCATTAAAAACGATTATATACAACAGGTACACTCCGCTTGAAAACAGGTGGTTTTAAAGCAACTAGCTATTTCTAATAGAATGTGCACGGTAGATCATTCCAATTCTCATATGATATGCAAGAAATAAAATAAAGCACAGCAACTGCTACTAGTTTTGTAAATTAACAGGTTGTTGTTTACTGCATAACTGATTTTGTTATGCTTTGGACACAAGCAATAAACTATAAACATAAGCTACTGCTCAATCTACCAGTTAACATCAGCGAAAGTGTTAATAATCCAACACAGCAGCTTACCTCAAAATCATTAACATCTCCAATAACAAGTTTTTGTTTTTTTTTCTAAATGAAAAAGATGGCACATCAACGGACAATAAAAACTGTTCACAATTACAGCTTCTAAGCAATTAATTGGACCATGTGTGCATCATTGAACCTTTTACTATAAGAAAACAAAACAGATTTCTATTTAAGTATTAAAGTTTTTTTAGTTTTTTTTATTTTACAACCCAAAATGAAACAGGGAAGATGACAGCTTTGTTCCACCCTGCCTTACAGCTGTTCTTTTCTAGTGGGAGTTCCTGTTACAGGCTTACTCAAACATTATGCTACAGCTTGCCCTTCCAGGCAGCTTTCTTCTGTTAAGTTAATTGTTGCCAACATTTCCCAGCAACTTCTACCTGGGGCTTGAATTCTCAAACATCAAATCAATGTTGTTCTTTGGTAGAAAAACTCCCTAAAATATCACATTCAACTAGCTGCTTCAACAGTAGCCACGAAAAAGGCTAGCCTGAAGTCTTGGATTTTTGTTGCCACCTGTGAATCTGAATAAGCTTTAAATAAATAAATAAATAAATAAATAAATAAATAAATAAATGTATTTATAAAGTATTAGGCTTGCCACTGACACTGTGATTATTTATCCAAAAGTAACAAACATTCATAGAATGAACCTATGGTTCTACATTTAGAGACTTCCCTTAAATGACTGTAATTTCTCCCTCACTTATCTGGGCTACAGTTCCTAAGACTTTTTAGTATTTTTTTTTGTATTCATTTAATTTTTTATTTTGAAAACCAAGGGACTTAAATGTGGGGATTTTTTAGTTTCAGGACAACTCCATTTGAACTGTCAAAACAAGCAAGAAGACTTGAAACCGAGACAAAGGAACAGCTTCCTTTCAAGAATGTAAAAAATACCTCCTGGTTCTCAACATAATCTTTTTGCCAGGAAGTTTGGTATGAGTCAAGAATGAGAGAAGCGATGGAGGAATATTACAAAAAATAATAATAAATGACAACAAATGTTTAACGTGCCTCGGGATTACAAAAAGTGACAAATGGTCTCTGTTTTAGGCAGACACAATAACCCCTTGGGACTGGCCAACCCTTTTAACAAAGACTGAATTCAAACCTGAATCTTCAGAGACAAAAAGAATATGCACAACCATGCTGTCCTCAGCTAATCACGAAAGATATTTTCAGCTTCCCATTTTGCCTTAATCTGACGTTGTATCTGTATATAATTAAGAGCCCCTGGTAGAGGCCGGCAGTAACCCAATTATGGCAAATGCATTTTTTTTTTTTTTTTAATTCAGTTAAAAGGGTTGTACATGCTGGTGCCTCTCAAATCAGTGTGATATGTTTTTTTTTTTTTTTTATCCAGATGTTAAGTTTATGGAGGATATTAGTACATGTATAAACTGCAAATTGGAACCGGTTGTCTCCAGGGAAGTGGAAGGTGTATGGAAATCTTCCAAATGCACAAAGAGAAACAGAATACCAAGTTTGCTGTACCTTGCCCCGGCGCCCGTTGCCTCCGTCCTGGTCCTCCCACTGCCAGTCCACTCCTCGCACCACCCGGCAGCCAGTGAAGATCCCCCTAGCAGTGATCTTTTTAGATTTGCGGCGAGACTCAAGCAGAACCCTTTTTAAAATCAAGGTGGAAAAAAAAAAGACGGTCGATTACCTGTTCTCCAAAGATGGAGGCTCCGCATTTAACGGACATTCACGGTCACCCAAACCAAACAGCAACGAAATGCAACAGAATAAAGCTGCCGATGCTAACGTTCGATTTCATTGTGCCCATCAGTCAACACAAGCCCATCTGTATATAAAAGAACGCCTTTATATTTAACAGTGAAGGTACCAAAATTTTACAGTGATTATTTTAATCACCTTAAGAGAGTGAGATAATAATATACAGCATCAGGCAGCAGATTTTACCGCCTGGTGTCAGACTAGTGCGTCAAACGGTTGTAAGTCCGGAGTAAGGTTCAATATGGTTATGCCATGCTTTTTCATCCATTTCTATTTCCAGAAGAGTGAGACTACCCAGGAACAGAAGGGTTCAATCAAGAGCTACAGCTACCCCAGCCTGGAACTCCGTTCTAGAAGGCCTTCAGAGTATGTGCAGATCAAAATAATATTATAAAACTTTGGGTGCCCAAGGTTACACCTGACTTTGTGCCCTTTTTGGTGTTGTACAACTACATGAGATGCTCACGTTAAAAGGCTCTTTACAAATCATGTGGTCATCGTTAGCCAATCAGAGTGCTCCATTTCCATCAGCGTGAGGACAGTCCTGCATTTTTATTAAAAAATGAAGATTTTGCCATGCAATCTTTCACGATAGATGAAAACTATCTTTAATAAAACAGGCAGCACCCACAAGGAGTTAGTTTACCGTAATACGGTTGTGTTAATTATTAATGCAAAGTAATAAGGTTCTGTATAATGCTTTAGTAGATGGTCTGGTGTCCATTAGAAGGAAACTATTTAATAAAGCACATCAGTGACATTAAATACCCTGCCAGTGCTGTACATTCAAAATGAGTTGCAAGTATTGCAATGTTCAGACATGTAGAATATTAGCTTGCAGAACATTGTGTTTTTAATGACTGCAGTCTGATGTATAGCAGGATTGCACCAATTAAAAATAAATTGAATTACTTTAATGAACACTACTGTAATTAAAGCAATACCTAGAACTATTGCATATTGAGTCCCACAGCAAAACAGGAATATTGGTTGTATCAGTACTTTTACTGTTATAATTATTTCCAGGTTATTGAAGAACTCCTGGTAAGTCTATATTGCTTAGTTCCTTTGAAGTTATGTTAAGAGTTTAACTGTATTTGTAACATGAAAAAATATATCAGCATTAACTTACGATTGTAAGTCGCCCTGGATAAGGGTGTCTGCTAAGAAATAAATAATAAGTGCATTAATTGTATGCATATGTAAGTGTGACATTCAGAGACCAATACCTTTATATTCCCTAGATTATGCTACATACTTACTTTTTTATTATTCTTATTAAAAACTGTGTCACTTCTAGTGGTTACAATCCCGAGGCTTTTTATGAATCCCAGGATTTCGGTGTCTCAAGTCCCAGGATCCCAGGATGCTAACGTGTATGAATTTATTTATTTATTTATTTGCAGTCGCAGACAGATGAGATCCTGGTAAAACTTTTGGCATAAATAGCTTTGTTTAAAATTGTCCCCTTACCTTAGTGAACACAGATAAACTTCAGTACAGATTTATATGACACTTTAATGCAGAAACCGCATTTGTTCAAATACAGGCAAATGAACAAAAAAGAACTGAAAATGACGTGTCCTTCTATGCAGTTTTCATAAAACAAACACATTCCAGTTAATTGTAGAACTGAAGGTATATACTGAACGTCTCCTCTGTGTCTCCTTTGTCACAGTCGATAAAGGTTGTTTTTGTCATGTCTCTGTCATGTTGAGCCGAGTAGCTGCAGACAGTGGTTGTTATCATTAAAGCAAATTTCAAATCTTGTGGTTTTAATTTCAGCGGCAGGGATTGGTTGCCTAGTTACTAAGTGCAGCAGAGTAGCACCCATAACAAAAAAAGGTAAAATCAGGAGTAAAAACAGAATCAGAGTTTCCTAAATACAATCCTGCAATTCCGGGATTCTCTATAAATCTCAGGATTCCAGAAGCTTAATTAGCATACGGGATCCAAGGATTGGGATTCCTCAGATTGCAACTCCTAGTTACTTCACAGTTTTCCTTTACCTATTCCCCGATATGTTTGTGTGCATTTGAATCCCTCTTCTTGAGCTAAACCAATTTATTTTTAGGTTAAACCAGTTAACATCTACAGTATGCTCCCTTCATTTCCATATCACTTACAGTGGAGATGTCTCTTCCCCACTACTCACTCCTTCAAAAACACTCATTGTGTCTGCAGTAGCTGCAGCAGGATACAGAGCTGCCTGTGTCTACTGTAGGTGTCAAAGTAAGGAGGTATGTTCTGTATTGTAAACAGTCCAAAACCCCCTTCCCAACTTTGGCCACTCAAAATCCATAGTTATTAGTAGCAAAGAAACAAATAATTATATTACAGACAGAGACTGTATCAAAATCAGCTTTAGTAAAAAATAAAAAAAATGAAAAAAAGCATACCGGGACTAGAAGATCAAGTTAAAACTCGTCTCTATTTTATCCTGAACCCAAAGTTGAGACGTGTTATTCCCTTAGGGTAACTGATTTGATTACCCTGTAATTTAGAAACATTCTGACTCTCCAACTACAGAACAGAGGTGTGTACTGTATCTGTCCCATTAGCAAAAAAATGTTTAAAACAATTTTAACATTATTCTTGGTGGTTCATCATCAGTTTTCCTTCTTTGCTGATTTGCACTGCATGCATCTTGAATAAGTTTGCACTTGCTCGTCAGACAAAGAGTTATCCCATACAAGTTAAAGATATGTTCTATTAATAGTATGCATATTTCTTTCATTTAGGGCCCTTTCACATAAAAGGTTTGATGTGAGTTTGCCTATCAGCAATTTAAAATAAATAAATAAAACTGAATTAAAAAAAAAAAAACACACATTTCTAAAATCTTCAGTTTGCCAAGAATTATGCGGTTTACATTTTCTCAAATGGGAGACACTTTATAAATGGTAATTAGGCTCTGACAAAAGTAACCCGTGAAGTGGAACACAAAGGTGTATAACGCTGATTTCAAACTAGCCTTGATGACAGTTTGAAGGCACATCTGAGCTGGGAGTCAATTATATTTATCTGCTGGGCTCTATATTGTTAGTGGCTTAAAACAACCCAAAAGTAGTGAGTATGAAGACAGTGCAAAATGTACGATCCAATATTATTTACTGTAACAAGAACGCCTACAAGTGCACCCGCAATTCAAATTTCGGAGGGGTCTGTAGGCTACTGTGTAGAGGATTGTTGCGGACAGGTCTTTGCTGTTGTAATCTGCTATTAGGCGAAACATCTTTAGAGCCAATACCATAGGAGGAAAGCAACACGGTCGTTCCTGCTCAATATTATTTCTGTCAACGTTACAGCTGAAGTGTTTGATCAGGAATTGAAATGCTTTGGCAAAGAACAAATACTGGTCCCTGGTGCATTTTGAAAGCATACACTTAAACAGCAAGATGTGATGACCAGCAACTTGGGTGTAGGAACAAAAGAATACATTGCATGCTTAATAAGAAAACCGAACACAGCAATATAAAAGGGTTGCTGACCTCTCACTTCCCGGTGTGGTGATTCTGTAGAACCTGTGCCTCAGATGATGTTTTTCTCCATGGTAACAAGCTGTGCATAGATCATAGTTTGTACATTCTGCACACTTCCAACGGATACCAATAATCGGCTGTTGACGGCAAGTATCACACATGGTCCCATCATGCTTGATACCTGTAATGGAGAGAAAAAATATAGGGCATCTGTATTAGAATGCTGTGTTAAGCCCCAGTCTTGCTTTGCAGATCACACCTACTTCATAAGGAATCTTTGAATCCGCAGTATTCAAAGCAAAAGTATCACCGTCAAGTGCCATCGGGGACCTTTGCTGTGAATCTGGTGTGCATCACAGATCCAGCTGGCTTTTACTAATGGAACACAACAGAAAAAGATGGTTCCTTTCCTGACAATCATTAAAGAGAAACTTGGTATGGATGTGAAATATGAGTTGATCATTTTCTATTTTAGTCATCATATACTGGTTACTTTACTAGTGTTTCTATTAACTTGTAACTACCTGGCCAAGATGGTTTCAAAAGCTAGTTGACAGGCAGGAACTGAAGCTGGCCATCACTTTGACTGGCAGCTAGAAACATTGACTGTCACTAACAAGAGCAAATGAGTATGCCTCTAGTGCGCCTTTAGACTACGCCCTTAAAGGCACAGGCAATCGAATGAGTGAGTAATTTGGCATTTTTTGTCTAGCGCATGCTTGTTAACAAAACAAGTCACGGATAGGCCAATTCAACCCACAGCCCCTCCCTAGCTGATTCTGATTGACTGCATAAAGTAAGGGCAGTTTATTTGTGTGGCTTTAACATGTTTTCGTCTAGATCCGTCAGTCTAGACTTAAAGTTTGTACACCCTCCTATATTTTCAGTACAAAATGCTTTAATTCACACTGATATTATACCTGTAGTTGTCAGTTACGGTAAGAACTAGTGTGTAAAATATTTGAATTGTAAATTATGAAGTGAAATATGAATGTTAAATAAGAAAGCATTTCTTTCACTTTCTGCGTAATTGAAAAAAGAAAAAAAAGGCTCCATAACTACGTGTATGCATATCTCTTATGGAAGCCATCCACGTCAAACGTATTATTGTATTTAGTACATGTATAGATTTGGACCAAACAGAATACATAAAATAGCATGTGTTCTAAATAAATGTAAATGGCCTTCGTATTTTTTATGTAGGGGCTGTGACCCGTCACGATGATGGGCAGCAGTTTTTCCAGCAGAAAGACCGTTTAAAATGTTATATCTATCATAGTGTAGGACATTAAATTTGGTGAACAAAAACAAAGCACCTACAGTACCAATGGCTACACACAAAATAAACATGTACTGTACGTGGAAGACAGAATAAACTAATCAAAATAATCAACACTGCAATCAGCACGCCAGATAAGCTGTGTAAGGGGTGCTTTACACATTGAACAAAACAGAAATTACGTATGATATTTAAAAGTAATGCGTAGCGAATACGCATCTTATAGTATCAAGTATTGGAATACAAGAATTGGTATCTGTATCGCAAAGCACATTTTTGGTGTCGCCCAACACTAAAGGCCTTTGCCCACTGGATCCATTCCGTCATTTATCATCCGTCACCCGAAAAAGTCACACATCAACCCACTGCACACTAGAGGCGTTGATATTGTATTTCAGAGCGCTGGTGTGCATTGGAGCCTTTGTAGTAAATATACCTAGTTTCAGTATGTTAATAAAAAAATAAATGCAATTCTATTCATTCTTACATAACTTTGAACACAAAAAATGTTAAATTAATATAAACTTAATGAGGAGCAAACGCTGATGGAAGTTAAGACGCTTGCTAATTATTACGTTTCTACTAGATCTACAATAATGTTGTTACGCAATACATTTATATTATATATATATATATATATATATATATATATATATATATTACACAAGACGGTTGTCATAGCATCACAAACCATATGACCAATATTTAATTTTTCAAACACTCGCTCCTGTAATAAATATATCTAAAAGTGGGAAGCTAGCAATGAGCTGCCGAAAATACTTTCCATCACTTTCATGTACTGTCCCTCTTTTCTGACTTAAGCCCAGACCGCTCTTGCCCTGTCACGCTTCTTTCTCTGATAGGCCTATGTGTATCCAGGTTAGGCCATTGTTTCTTTACTTCCTCAACTACAATAACCTATACTGCACAAAATTCACGTGTTTATGTATGCTATCAGTTCATAATTTCATGTTTTATAATACATATCATTCATGCCCAAGTCCACAGCAATGTCCTTCCATATGTGTTCATTTTTCCCCCCAAAGTCTTTGCAATCTTTGTTGGATTTATCAAAGTAATTTTTGTTTGGCGACACACACAATTAGATTTTCCATTTTGTTAAGGGTACTGCAAGAACCAACGTGTCTTCCCAGTTGTTTTTCATTGGTCAATGTATTTAACGCACATCAAATCGGATCAAATCGAACTTGTTTCGATTCCAAAATTGACGCATCACTGTCGTACAACAATTCCAGACTCAGTGTGCAAGGTGCAATAGGGAATGCACATGATCGTTTTTTTTCCGTTTAGACGCACGTTAAATTTGGATGCGTTATCCGATACAGTGTGCAATGGCCTTAACACTAGTACATATCCCCAGGGTTCTTCCTACAGAACATGTTATGGAAGCTGAAAGCTTCATTGTTACTGATGAAAGTAAATCAAAAGATGAGCTACCCAGCTCACTCACTATAAAGGAGTCATATTTAACTTATTAGCCAAATCTGGTATGGGGCGGTTGTAAAGCAGCAAGTGGATCACTTTTGTTCACTTAAATTGAGTCTAGGAAGAAGCCTGTTAATTTATTTGTCAATGCTCAAAAAAAAAAAAAAAAAAGGATATATATATGAACAAGCTATGACTGAGTTGTTAAATGATGATGATATAATAAGACCAGCAGATAAAGGCTCAGGAATAGTGATAATGAACACAGATGACTATATGAAATCTGTAGAATGTGAATTAAATAATACAGATACATATGAAGAAGTTAAAAGCAATAAGATCAATAAATCGGTAAAAGAGGTTAAGAAATTGCAGAGAGACTATACAATAAAGGAATTATATGAAAAGAATTAAAAAATATATATGCAGCCACATAATTATTATTATTTATTTCTTAGCAGACGCCCTTATCCAGGGCGACTTACAATTGTTACAAGATATCACATTATTTTTTTTTTTACATACAATTACTCATTTATACAGTTGGGTTTTTACTGGAGCAATCTAGGTAAAGTACCTTGCTCAAGGGTACAACAGCAGTGTCCTCCACTGGGGATTGAACCCACGACCCTCCGGTCAAGAGTCCAGAGCCCTAACCACTACTCCACACTGCTGCTAATGTAAGAACAGGCCTAGCAAGAGAAATCCTAAAATGCACAGAGAAAATCACCCTATGCGAATGATAGTCAGTACAATTGATAATCCAACACACATAATAGCTGAAATAGCAGAAAAACAACTTAGGTCACACGTTGAGAAATTACCAAGCTATGTTAAAGATACAATACAATTTTTAAAAAGACTTGAATCAATAAAACACAACCTTCCAGAGAATACAATTTTATTTTGCATGGGATGTAAAATCCTTGTACCCAAGTGTCCCTCGTTAAGAAACTTTAGAAGCTTGTCAAAAAGCACTAGATAATAGACTAGATAAATCAATACCTACAGCAGAGGTACTGAACATGATCAACATAGTTTTAGAAAACAATTATTTTACATTTGTTGATAAGAATCACAAACAAAACGATGGTACAGCAATAGGATCTAAATTAGGAATGCATTTTGCCAGTACATACATGGGGAAATGGGAAGAACAATTACTTAGAAAATCGGAAAGAGAACCTTTAGAATACATTCGGTTTGTAGATTATATTTTGGGGGTTTGGACACATGGAGAAGAGTCTCTTTTCCAGTTTCATAAAATGGCAAATGAAATACACAGTAATATTAAGGTGGACCTTCAATGGACAAGGAAAGAAATAGAATTTTTAGATACCATAGTAAAACTTGGAGAAGGTTCAATTGAGACTGACCTCTTCTGTAAACCTACTGACATGCACCAGTATTTACACATGTCCTCTGCACATCGGATATACACTAAAATAAGAATACGAAGAATATGCTCTAAAGAAAGTTACTATGTAATAGTAAAACAAAGAAATGTATTAAAAACAAAATCTTAAAAAAGAGGATACAAAGAAAGAATTATAGAGATGGAGTTAAGAAAAGTGGATAAACTAAAAAGAGATGATCTACTAGATTATAAAAATAGAGTTAAAAAGGTCAAAAGAGTCCCATTAGTAATGACTTACTCTAAACTTTTGCCCAATATTTCTAAGATAGTTTGGAAACACTTGTGGATTCTACATAATTCAGAAAAATTAAAAAAAGTATTTCTTAAGGCCCCAGTTGTAGCATTCAAAAGAGAAGCTAATTTAGGTGATATTTTAGTTCACAGTAAACATAAAAGAATAATTGACAAAATAGGTTCTACGAACATGTGCACCGGTAAATGTAAAGTGTGTAAATACATAGACAAAAGTAAAAATATAATTAAACATAAGAACACCACATATCCACTAAAAACTAATACCTACTGTAAAAATAGCAATGTTGTTTATGGAATAGCCTGTGAAAAATGTGATGAAATCAAATATGTTGGAGAGACTGGAACTACTTTATATAAAAGAATTCAGAACCACCTTTCATTAATTAGAAATAAAAAAAAATGAATGAACCAATAGTACAGCACTTCACCAGTCAGGGACATGACATAAATGATGTAAAGTTTGTAGTATTAGAACAGCTCAAATTAGACAATGCGACATATAGAAGAATAAAAGAAAGTAAATGGATAAATAGACTGAACACGATTATGCCAGCGGGACTCAACAGAAAAGAATGAACTAATTAACTTCAATAAATATATAACATTTAAATAAATAAACAAAATTCATTCAAACGTTTTGCATGCTGATGCGCTGGGGAGGCCAAATCTAGACTGATCCTCAGAGCCAGAATTGCATGATATAATAAAAATATAAGTTTATATAAAGTAGTGTTAATTAGAATTAATACAGATTCAAAGATAGAAGTAAAAATGATGTCACAATATATAGAACACCATTACATCATGTAAGAATAAATCGTGGATTTGAATGTAAACAATAACAAGTAGTTGTCATGCCGTCAAAAACCTATAAATACCTCCAATGTTTTGATTCAAACACAGGCTCCGTTGAGAAAGATATGTACAACATATCGAAACATTGGGCAGCTGACTCTTTGAGCTAATATATATGTGTGTGTGTATATATATATATATAAAATGACTCCAGTCAATGACTCAACATCAAGTCGCAATTTTTCGTGACTCGACTCCTTGCCATCAAATGACTCGACTTGACTCGACTCAGCAAAAACTGTCTCCATCTGACTGTGGTCATTGTCTTTATGATAAAATCGATAACAAACTTATTTCATTTTCAAACTTATTTCATGCAAGCCCCTCTCTAACACACGCAGTCATTTTGTTATTTTGCACATAAACAGGTTCCTGCCATGGTTGTTAAGACCATTGCTAAGGAAAAAGAAAACACCTTTCTAGCCTATAGCGCCGTTCTGTGATCCTAACGTTACAAGCAGCAGGGAGCCCCGGAATCAAAATGTGTAGGCGGGAAGCAAGGACAGTGATCACAGAAAATCCTGAGCAAAATAGTCATTTTGGAGTTTTGTTACAGACACGAAAAAAACAAAACAACAACATGGAGAGCACACTAAAAGTACCTGCTGTGGTGGAGTTCGCTTTTAAATATTATTCAGTCGACCGGGAGAGAAACAAGCAGGCTGCATCCTGCCAGCACTGTAAAGCGACAATATGAATAAACTGCATTCAAACATAGCACCGCTACTGCCACTAATTTATACTGGTAGGTTTTTTGTTTAATCCAACAGCTAAAATGATAACCTGAATTAATTAAAAACTCGGACACAATGCAACAGTATTTTTCCAAAATGAGTAGGTAGTCTATATTAGAAATTAAAAAAAATGTATAATTTAAAAATAATGCCAGGGCAAATTAAACAACACGGCACTGATTAGGAGTTATTTTTCAGGTTTTGTTAGCACACAAATAAAGGTAATGAATGTATGGAAAACATTTCTAATAAGTAAAATTTTGCCTCGAAAGTAGTATTTGGTTATTTGGAAGTATTTGGTACTCACTATTACCTTTTTATTTTAATGTACGTATGTTTGTATGTACTTTATCTATGTATTTATGGACACCATATCTCTTAAGGCAGTTGGTGCTTTGTAGCTACAGTATTTTTTAATTTCCCTTTAAATCCAATTCTGAATAAAGCATTGTTTACAGTACACATTTCTTAAGCTAATGCAAACTACTAAAAAACTACAAACATTTGGAAGTTTACCTAAACTAATATTAGGTAGGTCGGTGCTAATCAGGGTCTGTGAAACTCGAGGTTTATGTTTAAAGTCTTAGTTAAAGACTTCAAGGCTTAAAACCTTTTTTTTCTTTCATATACTTTAACACACATATACATAAAACTTTAACTTAAAGTTTTATGTATATTAAAAGTATAAAACATGACCAGATGTCAAGCTGAAAAAGACACTCCATAGCTCAGCTTACATTAACAGGAGAGATATGTAGTACAGGTTCTATGTTACCTGTGAATTATATAAAATCGATTTATATAAAATTTTGCCTGAGTTTCTTTATTTTTCTATTTGTCTCCTATGTGTTAAAACCTTGAAGTAATATCTCAACATGAAATTAAATGCCATCAAAATTTCCTTTCATTTGGTTAATGTATCTGAAACAAAACTATAAGGGGGAGTGTCAGTGTTGAGAAGTGAGAAAATATTAGATATGTTCTTTGTTTTGTGATATCATTCATTACTAAACATCCAACACAACTGAGCACAGAGAAAGGGGTCTTTACACAGTGGCAACATGTGCTTATGAATAGATCAAGGAATCCAATTCACTAAAATGAAGAGACGAAAACAAAGCAGAAACCGTGGACTTTTAATGGTGAACATACGTGGGGCAAGTATGACCACATTATTGTGCATCCTAATTTTGTATTTAACAGATTTTTTTTTGTATGTACAGATTGCTAATCTCCTGTAAAACTAATCTGATTAAATCAAGATATCTAAACTAATGACTTGAAGTGACTCGAGCCAGATTGGTGACTCAGCTCAAGCATTTTAGTGACTTGACTCGAGCTTAGCATGTCAAAGACTCTACTCAACTCCCAATTTTGGTGACTTGTTACAACTCTGTGTGTGTGTGTGTGTGTGTGTGATATATATATATATATATATATATATATATAAACTAAAATAGCAGCCTAGACCTTTTGCCATCAAGACCTACTGTATAAATCCACCAAGCCTCTCAAGCATGGTTTATTGGGACTCTCAGGTTTGCAGTTGTCTGTGTCAATTCTTCTTTAAAATCATGAAGGCAATACAGCTGCATTGTGCGAGGTGCAAGCTTCAGAATATTAGCGAGCTCATACTCTGCATTGCAGTTCCTGCTGTGGAGAACTAGAAAACATGGACCCAGGTACGTCTTGGGGAGCAGACTGAACACTATACGGAGTTGCGCCCCTTTCATGTGATCTCCTGTGTACGGTTGTGTGTTTTGCTGAAATCCATTTCAGGCTTTCTTGCTGACTGCTTCCCAAGAATAAACAACTGTCTGAATAAGCAAGTTACTCTTTTAAAAAGTTAGACCAAAAATGTATTAGGATTTATCAAACCAAGTTAATTTCACAGGTCCACTGTAAATACAAGCCCCAAAAAAGGAATAAAAAACTCAGGATACAAAGGGGACAGTACAACACCCTTTTAAATACATACTCTGAATTTCAGAACACACACAAGTGGCATGAAAAGCACAACACAGCACATCCTTGGACTTGCTGCCTGCCTGCCTGCTGTTGTCTCTCATTTGTGTACATTGGCTAACCCCCAGAACAGGAAATCCAAGGTTGCAGGCAGCCGAAACCCTTTTGATGCTCCAAATCTTCACACCGCTTCTCAAAACCCTTGACAGTACTATACACAATGCCACATAAAGGACTCAAAACAACCAAGTAAATAACAGCGCAGTTACTTTAAAAACAAGTTTAGTACAATCTGTGTGCCACTGGGCTGTCTGAGATTTCAAAAACGATTTTGAGCTGTCCCTTTTTTCCCCCCTTTAAGGCAGCATCAACATTAAAATGTTCCTTTTGCTAGTCTGGACCAAACAAATGAAAAAACAGCAAGGTATAAATGGAAGTTTGTGTGCGGTCTCCGACGAGGAAGTTCACTTTACTTCATCTTTAGTGTTACACTGCTTGTTTTCAATTTTCCTGGCTGCTTCTCCAGGTGAACCTTTACAGTTGCTGTACTGACCTACTGTAGGACTGCACATAATTTTCTAAAAATACTTTAACAAATGTGACCCTACTCTCCAATAACCTCACACCTTAGTTACATGCTACTTCACAACCAAACAAGACTACTAAAATAAACAAGAGTAATGCGTTTCGTTACCAAAAATGTAAGCCACAAGTAAAATGATTCGATTTCTAAATTCGAGTACCAGCTCATTTAAATACGCAAGAAACACAATCGCTGGATATTTAACCGTTAACACACTTCCCTCTGCAGACTTCTACTGCAGATTACTGCACACAAGTCTCCATATCTGCCCAACATTCCTCACAGTAAAATGTTTACTCCAGACACAACTGACATGATAAAAAAGTTCATAATAAATGACATCACAGAAAAAGCAGTTAAAAATAACTACAGCATATAAAGACAATTACACTGTATGTGCAACCCTTAAAGCAAGTAAACTCAGCAGTGTACCAACTTTTCTTCAGCAATTTCACATTTTTTTGCCAATATAAATAGCTTTAAATGCTATATTCTATGCTGACAGAACATCTTGTTAGATACACAGTATATAGGCCTATATTTTGCTAACTTCCCAGATTTGCCTTCATCATACGGTGTTCAGAAGGGAAAATACATTCACTCTAGTAAAAGAAATTACCAAGCACCTGTTAATTAGCCTTAAAATAACACATTCATAGATCAGCATAGGGTGGAAGTGTTTACACTTGGAAAGTGAGAATGCTGTGACAATGCAGAGAGGTTTACCAACCACATCTTCTTTATAAACAGAGGACACATAATTATCACTTGAATAAAATTACGGTACAGAATTTTTTATTTGTTATTTTTTTTTAACAGAATTGTTAATACATTGAACATTCATAAAAGTGTTAAAGTAATAATACAAGATACAATTCAGATCAGCTAAGGTGTGCGTTTAAACTAGGTATGAAGTTAAAACAGTAACTGGTGTGAAAATGATGGCCTTTGGTTACAATGAGACCAACACTATAAACAAGCTCAGTCTCACGACCAGTGTTGTTACAACACTTGTCTTTTACCTGGGTGAAGTACCCAAGTTAAGGCATAGGTACACGGACTACTCAGTGAAAAGTGTTAGATACACAGCCAAGCCAACCATTCAGCAGTTTAACTTTAAAGCTAGGCTTTAAACCATGTTTTTCTATTATTATTATTATTGTTGTTTTATTGGACTTCCCCCAGTGTATTTCTGGAGGTGCAAAAGCAGTTTTACTGTATCTTTCCAGTACAGGAGTTTCCACAGATTTGGGAGAGCCCCACAATTATCCACATCTTCACCCTGCCGGAGTTTTAATACATGACATCTGACATGGCAACACCGCCTTTGGTTACTATTAGGATCTGCCATCAGGCACGCGACAGGTTCTGTACTCTTTAGGCTTTCGTCCTTGCCAACAGCAGGCAGTAGAAAGTCATGTAAACAGATTTCTCAAAAGCAAAAGAAAAAAACGAAATAAAAGAGAGAGAGCTGCATCACAGAAAAAGCATCTTCTAAACTCTGATAGAAGAACAACGTGGACAAATATTACATCCATTGTTGGTGTTGAAGACCAACAGTTGGATGCTCAAAGACAAGAAGACAATATGGGAATTTAAATGAAGCTAACTAGGAAGTCATTTGAATACTTTGTGCCACTTTTTCTAAAGCGTGGTAGATTTGTTTTCAGTACGCGTTCATGCTACAGTGATTCGTACGGGGTTAATGTGAGGTACATACACATTGTGCCCACTCCACAAGGTATAGCATTTGGACGGGAGTTCCTTTTGAGGATTACTTCGAGATATCGTTTAAAACCGACAATGGCATTATACAATGGCAACATGCACATATGATATTATGCAACATAGTGGGTTTTTTTTTTTTTTTTTAATTTATCTGTAAAATAAATTACAATATTTTTTACCTGTGGGCGCACTGTCGTATATTCGGACGTCATAGGCCCCCGAGCAGCGATAGTTGGCAGCAGTCCCGTTATCCCAGACGACCACCACTTCTTCTGGGCTCTCGAAGCTGCGTACAGTACCAATATGACCCTCTCCACCATCCTGTTTGCCCCATTTCCAATCTGGACCCCGAACCACCCTGGCACCCACGCCTTCCATCGTGATTCGGTTATTCCTGCCGGTTGTCATTTAAAATCACTATGACACGATACACCACAATATATGTAATTTGTAGGCTTTCTACATTAAGTTCCACAAGCAGACGGCTGTAATTGTTACAAACTCATACAAGTCAATTTGTTAAGTATAATAAACACATATACTTATGTTTGAACTCGTCTATGCTACACAAACAAAAAAACAGTAGATATTGTTTACACTGATGTCATCACTGCTGTGTCTGGGTTTACAAGCTGCGCCTTTGTGTTCTCGCTGAAGTTATTTGGATTTTTTTGTACAGATGTTTAAGGGACGGTGTTTTTCAAAACGTAGAAAAAAAGAGAGCGCACTCATTTCAGTTTCCCATTTGGTGACTGTTTTTGTTGTCGTTTTAGATCAGTCTGTAGTGAGGGCTCTATAAAAACAATAATTTCGGCGCCGAGTTACAAAACAAAGGAATTCTAGCGGTCTAGTTCTCACTGGCTAGACAGAGGAAAGTCTCCAAAAAGTTCAACAAAGTACAACATCAAACTTCCTTTCTGCTTTACAGCCAGTTAGGCTAAGTACAATATGTTGTACCCAGTAATTTACACGATCAAAATGTATCAATTTAAATACAGAAGATCATGAAACATGTTCAAAACGTCCAGGTAAACGTTGAACAAAAGGTGTTCCACACACGGTTTCAACTTTCTGCGATGACTTTTCAATTCTCTTTTCCAAACAGTCTAAATTTAAAAACGGTGTGAAGAATTGAGTTGGGGGGGTTCTTTTCGAAAAAATGTAACACAGACGCCCTTCGAATTGGAACCCCAAAAAGGTTTGTGTCTCTGCATGCAAGTCAGGTTAAATGCTGTGTTGTTGTAACTGTAAACAGTTCCAGTTTTGGAAGGCTTTACTTTTTTTTTTTTTTTTTTTTAGGAGAAACAAAATAAAATCCTTATTTTATTGGAATGCAGGTTGTTGTAGACAGCGCGATGTCAGCGCTTCCCTCGGAATCCTGCTACCTGAACTTCAAGGTTCCGCGAGTGAGTTATCCGTTCATTTCCAAGCTACAGATCCTTGTACGTGTTTGCTCCGGGATCCGAATGCATGTAAGCCCGTCTCCTGATGATGGATTTTCAAGCTGGTTCCGTTAAAACCGAACAACTTAAGACAGACTAGTCGCCATTATTGTCAATCACAACCCAAGCGAGCTGAGCAAAGGGGATGCCGCGTTGCCGTGCGCGACGCATGACGAAGAAGGGGGGCGGGATATCTGAGCCAGACAGGCTAAAACAATCTATGGCAGAAAACGAGAGTAAAGGTTATTGGTGGTCACGATTGTCACTCTCCCGACACAGAATAAAAAATGGATGAAAAATACTCACAGTTTTACATGACTGAACTTTATGGGAAATCTTCGAGCGCCATGCAAATTGTTTTTATACAATTTTCTACTGGTTCGGTTTCTACTGCATTACAAATTTGCCCAAAATGTGTTTTTTGTTTAATTTAGCAAGTGTTACATTATTTAATCTTTACAGGGCTGATCCTTGTTGTATATCACGTGGCTCTTTTTTAGATATGACTAGCATATGTATATGGCTGGACCATGTATGTTAACTTGGCTATTTTTTTTAAAATTTGAAATGTTTTTGGGCTAGTTACCTGGCCTCCTCCACAGTCCAGCTTTCCTATTATTCTGTAAATTGGGAATATTTGCAGCAAACACTTTGCTGGTGGTTTTAAAATGAACACAAATAAATACTCATAATCTTAGGTAACAAAATTGATAATGGAAACACTGCTGAGAAGTCCAATATTTTCAAAGCGTTTCCTCATTTCTTTAATTAACTCCTATTTACTGAAAAGAGAACTAATTGTTTTAATGTTACAAAATGGAAAACAAAACACAGTGAGTGTTTAAGATGATTTGAAATATATAACTTAGGTGTATGATTCTATTTTTTTTTTTTTACCTCTTTCAGAAAAATAAGAGTTAATTAAAAGACTGGAGTAAATGCTTTGAAAATATGGCCCAGTATACCCTAAAATCGCTCTTTTTTTGCTACTTTCAAAAATGTGTTATCAGAGGAAGGAAACAATTAACCATATTATGTTTTTACAGATAGTTTGCTTTACAAAGAAAAGTAAAACATACTGAAACATGAAAAAACATGTAGAACAACGTCCAAAGTATCCACATACTGTACTGTGACTGTATTATTGATAGCACCAAACTATTTGGTCACAGTTAACTGCAAATTAAGTAATTATTATTATTATAGTGCTTATGAACATATCTAAACAACATCCCATGTAAAAAACAAGGTTTTCAATTAATTTCGTTATCCATCAGTCCAGTCAAAGTAAATCCCCACCTCCTCATCTCTGTTGTTGCCGGGACGGTGGGAGTTTCATCTATACTGTAACATTGTGTAACCTGGGGAAGTTGAACATTGACTGAACTTGTGGACAGCGGCATTACCTCTTAATCTTTATAGTCGTTATTTACTTTCATTGAGTACAGCAGATCTTTCAACTGTATTGCTTTAAAAAACTTGAATGTCTCTTACAGCATTCCTTTATGTGGCACACTCACTCAGACCATGGCAATTGACCTCTATCACAAGAAGTGATATGGTACCAGAAAGAAGGAAGTGAAAACATTATTTTGCTACAGCATGTTGTTTGAAATCTGTATGTCAAATACAGAAAGCAAAAAATCTTCAGCATAATGATAAAGAGCTAGTTATAATTTAATGTAATATGCTCCAAGATGGGGTCGATAAATGTATTTGTACTTGTTTAAGTCTTCTAATACTTCACCAGTCAAAGTGAAAGTAGTGAAGGTTCAATGATATGTGTTCCTAAACATTGTTGCTGGTCGGGTACACTGTGCCTGACAATTGTTAAACTTTAGCATCATGCTAAATGTATAGGTCAACCAGTCATATACTTATCATCCACCAGGGGGAGCCCACCACAGTGTCATGCATTGAAATTATTATTTTTATTATTATTATTATTATTATTGCATATACAGTAGTATAATGGTTAAGAAATACAGTGCATTCCCTCTTTCTCTACATGCATACACTGCACTCGGAAGTAAATGTACTACTGTGCATCTAGATGTTCTTTAACCAAGAAAATGTATGTTTAAATGAGATTGCAATGATTTTAAATTAAGACTCGGCACAGTGTTTATGGTAGACTTTATAGTACAAGGTACAACCTGAAATTTCTACATATGAAACATGTTACCATATTGACACACCTGTAAGTGCATTACAATTTCTTAATTTAATTTCACTGGTAATCTATAATAACTAACCATTTCAAAAGTAATGCTTTAAGATACAGCGCCTTGCATAAGTATTCACCCCCCTTGGACTTTTCCACATTTTGTAATGTTACAACCTGGAATTAAAATGGATTTAATTAGGATTTGTTGTCACTGATCTACACAAAATAGTCCATAATGTCGAAGTGGGGAAACAAATCTACATATTTTTCAAAATTATTTACAAATAAAAAACTGAAAAGTCTTGATTGCATAGGTATTCACCCCCTTTTATGTGACACCCCTAAATAAGCTCTGGTGCAACCAATTGCCTTCAGAAGTCACATAATTAGTTGAATGGAGTACACCTGTGTGCAATTAAAGTGTGACATGATCTCAGATTAAATACACCTGTTTCTGGAAGGCCCCAGGGTTTGTTAGAGAGCATATCTAAACAAACAGCATCATGAAGACCAAGGAGCTATCAAAACAAGTCCGGAATAAAGTTCTGGAGAAGCACCAATCAGGGTTGGGTTATCAAAAAATATCCCAAACTTTGAACATCCCCCGGAGCACCGTTAAATCCATTATTAAAAAATGGAAAGAATATGGCACAACCGCGACTCTGCCTAGAGAAGGCCGTCCACCAAAACTCAGTGACCAGATAAGGAGGGCATTAGTCAGAGAAGCAACCAAGAGACCAATGGTAACTCTGAAGGAGCTGGAGAGATCCACAGCTGAGATGGGAGAAACCATCCATGGGACAACTATAACCCGGACGCTCCACAAAGCTGGGCTTTATGGAAGAGTGGCGAGAAGAAAGCCATTGCTGAAAAAAAACCCATATCAAATCCCGTTTGGATTTTGCCAAAAGGCAAGTGGGAGACACAGCAAACATGTGGAAAAAGGTTATCTGGTCTGATGAGACCAAAAGCCAACACTGCTCATCACCCTGAGAACACCATCCCCATGGTGAAGCATGGTGGTGGCAGCATCATGTTATGGGGATGCTTTTCATCGGCAGGGACTGGGAAACTGGTCAGGATTGAGGGCAAGATGGATGGAGCCAAATACAGGGAAATTCTAGAGGAAAACCTGTTTCAGTCTGCAAGAGACCTGGGCCTGGGGCGGAGGTTCACCTTCCAGCAGGACAATGACCCTAAACACACAGCCAAAGCTACACTGGAGTGGTTTAAAAACAAGAACCTGAATGTCTTAGAATGGCCCAGTCAAAGCCCAGACCTCAATCCGATTGAGAATCTGTGGCAAGACTTGAAAATTGCTGTTCACCAACCGTCCCCATCCAACTTGACAGAGCTTGAGCAATTTTGCCAAGAAGAATGGGCAAAAATTGCAGGATCCAGATGTTCAAAGCTGGTAGAGACTTACCCAAAAAGACTCACAGCTGTAATTGCTGCCAAAGGTGCTTCTACCAAGTATTGACTCAGGGGGGTGAATACTTATGCAACCAACAAATGACTTTTTTTTTTTGTTTAATTAACTTTTGTGTCTCAATAAAAAATATTTTGCACCTTCAAAGTGTTAAGTATGTTGCGTAAATCAAATGGTAAAAATCCCAATTAAATCCATTTTAATTCCAGGTTGTAACACTACAAAATGTGGAAAAGTCCAAGGGGGGTGAATACTTATGCAAGGCACTGTAGTTCACCCTTTCAAGGAAGTCCTGGTTATAATAACCAAACAGCTGTTTCCAGGATTTGTGTGCACTTATACATTACAGTATAGGTTTGGGGGAATTTGTTTGATAAAACTGATTACATATTTATTTGTCAGGGAATGCACATTTACATCAAAATGGCGGAAAAGAAAAATGTTTAAATATCTTTCCTCCATCAGAAGCCTCTGCAAAAACTCTTTGATAATGGACCAACAGCTGCTTGAGATTTTTATTTTTAATTTTTTAAACCACTGCTGCCCTCTACTGCCTAATTTCAGCCACAAAGAAGTTCACAGAATAGATGGAAAACACAATACAGCCTACCCCTATTTCAGACTTTGAACCTATTCACAAAGCTAATGCATTTTAAATAACTAAATAAAGTTGAATGTCTCTTAATCTTTTATTGAATGTATCTGGATCCTTTAAATGTAATATTTTATTCACTAAAAGTCTTTATAATAGCTGTAAAATGTAATGGTGTATCATCCATAAATATTAAACATACAATAGATACAAATTTAATTTAGAAAAATTAAATGGGGCCTCCTGTGTATTCTGGTTTTCATTCCAAATGAGCTCTCAATTACCTAACTAGACCCTTAATTTAACTAATAATTTGCTTAATTAGACCTTTTTAAAGTTCTCAGCTCATAAAAAGTTGCAGATTTCAAGTTACTTATAAAATGTTATAGCTAACTTGAAATCTGCAACTGTTTAAGAGCTGAAAACAATTAAAAAGGTCTAATTAAGCAAATTATTTGTTCAATTAATTGTGAGTTCAGTTGGAATGAAAATCAGCAGACACAGGGGGTCCCCAGGACCAGGGTTCGGAACCACAGCTCTAAACTCTTGTTAGAATTGTTCAAATTTGCTTAAACTGGGTCAGCTAAACTGCAGTTTACAAGCTGCTTCCACTAGCGGCTTAAAATTGGAATATTAATAAGCTGGGTTCGCTAAACTGCGGGCTACCAAAGGAATTTATTATTCATTATTATTAAACTGATATATACTTCTTTTTAATCAACATTATAACTTTCCCTCACCTCACTAATAATCCTTGCTTGTTTTGAAGCCATTCAAACACATTTAACTAACAGCTATGGTGGTATGAACTGAGCCGTATGGTGTCGCTGTAATGGTGCAATGAAAGTAAAGATTTTGATGAGCACAGAGGCTATAGATATTAGCGGGACTTGGAAATTAATGTATGCACACAACAAGGGATGAAATGCATTTTATTTTGCGGCAAAGCAATGTGTAAAAGGGCCTAGATAAATAATTATTAGTATGATTTTAATCAAGGCCCGTGCCTCGGGTGCCTCATAGTTGGCTATGGCCTTGCCATACTGGTGTGAAACAGAAAAGAAGGTAGAAGATCCACATATACAATGAAACAGATACATGTTGTGTTAAATTTTGTGGAAAGTTGAGAATATAAAATACCCTTCTTAAAGTAGGGAGCTGGGTGAGGGAAGGATTTAGGCAGGTTTTCTGGTAATTTTGTTCCAAAAGGGCTATCAGTGATCAGTTGTGTGACTAATTTATTGCTTACACCCTGCTTGGTATTTTCTTTGTTTTCTTCTTGTCACCAAAGTGCTTCGGTTCTGGCTGGAAATCTCCTGGTTTAATAGCACTGGTCACTTTGTAACATTCATTTAGTCTATGGTGAAAACTTAAACCACAGGAACACAAAGGGGACTGGGAGATCAGTTTCCAGACCAAATAAAAACAAGGTGGTTGGCTGGATGTGAATTACAGTTTTTAAAACAGACTTTCACAACAGTGTACAAAATGTGACCCCATAAAACGTATTGTTAAGTGACTCATAGAACAGAAAGCAAAGTACATAATTGGTATAGCTACCCATTCTGGAGATTCAGAGTATCGCACTCTTCAGTTCTTCCTCCCTGTGATGTAACATCAGACTATAGATCTGCTCCATTTAAACTCCATGTTGCGTCTTTCTTCTTTGAGCAGTTCTCTACAAATGCAAGAGGTCAGCAATGGTGTTATCATTTTTTCAACTTATCTGAAGCAGCAGAGAGGAGCAGCAACTGGCTGTGGTTGAGACGGAAAGATTCTGGCTGGGGACAGGTAAGTAAACTGGGCTGAGTTGAGTGGGGGACGGAGGGGGGTGATGCTGGGACGCCAGAATCACCGTCGAGCCCTCTTGAGGTGTCGTGGGCTAGTCGACGAAACACTGAGGATGGAAGGTGCCCACTTGAAAACCCCAGAGATGTACCCTACTTAGCTCAATCCAGACGGTTGTCATGCTGATGCGCTGGGGAGGCCGCACTTTGGTTGATCCCCGGAGCCAGCATCGCAGCCGTTGTGTGTGCTGATGCGCCAGGGAGGCAAAATAAGATGATCCCTGGAGCCAGCATTACACTTCAGCCATTAACACCAGACAGAAGGATATCTACATCATCATATGGAAGGAAACGTAAATGGATGGAGACGCATATGGATCACATTAGTTTACTGTAAAGCTACGTCTTAGTTGGTGCTTATCTTGGCGAGAGCCGAGTTCAAATCAGCATGAAGTTTTAACATCTACTCTCGTGTAATGGAAATCATGAAGATCTGGATACGTCCAGTGACTGCTGTGAATAGTGCAGCTGGCAACAAGGGGAAGACCTTGTGACAGCCTGGAGAGACAGCTGACAGGAGGAAAGAGACCCCATTGGGGCTGGTAAGGGTTAGCTACCCTTGTCGGCAGTATCCAGCTCTGTGTTTACAGGATGCTGGAGACACCCGCCCAAGGCTTCTAAGAAATTAAAGAGAAAAATACCCCTAGAGTCTGCGAGAGCGGGGGCGGAAGATGACTCAACGTTGGACAACACGGTTAACGACTTAGGAACGGAAACGGATATGAGTATGGAGAGTACTTCACAAAAGACTAGTTCAAGATCTGCAGTTAACAAAGACATAGAACTCCAGGTTTGTGTCTGCGGCTGGAGCAAGGCGACAACGGTCAGGGGTTTGAAGATTCATCAAGGGAGAATGAAATGCTTGAGGAAGAAGGGACAAGGGCCTCGCATTGATCAGTACTTCTTACGAAGTCAGTCAAGTCAGTCGAATGAAATCCAGCGACAGGAAGCAAACCACAGTTCGCAGGATATCAGCACCCCTGTCATAGATGTGAGGAGGACTTGCATGGACACAGTTAGTGATGAACCTAATGATCCTTGTGAACCCGGTCAGACAAACCAGCATAAGAGAGAAAAGAACCTCAACAGGCACAAGCCTGGAGTTAAATGGCCAAGAGCTTGTGAGAAAACTGCATGGGACACAGTAAACACAGATCTCTGCGTTGCATTGGAAAGATTAAGTGGAACAGTTGAAAAGAAGCTGGATAAATTTGGGGACATCATCTACGCATATGGAAGTGAGAGGTTTGGAGTTGAAAAAAGGAAGGAAAAAGTACAAACTATTCCTGGAAAGTCTAGACGGCAGCAGGAGATTGAACGCTTAGTTAGAGAAAGGAGACAGCTGAGGAACCAATGGAGAAGAGCAGAACAAAGTCAGAAGGAGGGACTCAATCTCTTACAAAGGGTCATAAAAGATAAGCTTGCAACATTGCGCAGAGCTGAGCGCCTACGGAAACGCTACAAAAAGAAGGAGCGTGCGAGAGCTAACTTTTATAAAGACCCATTCAAATTTGTAAAGAAGTTATTCACCAGTGAGAAGAATGGCACACTAAAAGCATCTAAGGTTGAGCTGGAGAGATATTTGGAGGAAACACATACAGATTCAAAAAGGCAGGAGCCTATGTCAATTCCGTCAGACATCCCACCTATCAATCCACCAGAATACCAAATGGAGGACTGTGCACCTAAGTGGAAAGAAATAGAGCAAGCTGTGAAAAAAGCAAGGGCTTCATCATCTGCAGGGCCTAATGGAGTTCCGTACAGAGTGTACAAGAGTGCTTCAGGAGTTCTACGAATTCTGTGGAAATTGATGAAAGTGGCATGGGAAAAACAGGTTGTACCAAGAGCATGGCGCCGAGCAGGTGGAGTCTTTATACCTAAAGAAAAAGATTCTACAAGCATCAGTCAGTTTCGTCCCATTTCCCTATTAAACGTAGAAGGCAAGATTTTCTTCAGCATTATTGCTCAGAGATTGTCAGCTTACCTATTAAAGAACTGCTTCATTGACACTTCAATACAAAAAGCGGGCATTCCAGGTTTCCCAGGTTGCTTAGAACACATCAATGTGATCTGGCAACAAATTCAATCAGCTAAAAAGGAGAGGAAGGAGCTCCATGTGACATTCCTGGATTTGGCTAATGCATATGGTTCAGTGCCACATGAACTACTTTGGGCAGCATTTGATTTTTTCAGTGTACCGATGACAATAACAAATTTAGTGAAAGCCTATTTTGGAGATTTGCAATTCAGTTTTTCAACTTCAGAATTCAGCACTACATGGCAATGCCTAGAGGTTGGAATAATGGCAGGATGCACCATTTCTCCACTGGCTTTTACCATGGCAATGGAAGTAATCATTAGGGCATCAAAATGGGTAGTAGGAGGAGAGCGCTTGGCTTCTGGAATGCGACTACCACCAATTCGAGCATACATGGATGACATGACAACCATGACTACAACAGTAGCCTGCACTAATCGATTATTGGGCAAATTAACCAATAACATTGAATGGGCACGAATGCAATTCAAGCCCACTAAATCAAGGAGCATCTCTATAATTAAAGGCAAAGTAGTAGATAAAACATTCTTCATTAATGGTGAGGCAATACCAACAGTGTCTGAGAAGCCAGTGAAGAGTCTTGGGAGATGGTACGACGGGGATCTAAAGGACACAGTTCGTGTGGGAGAAGTTAGACAACAAGCAGTGGAAGGGTTGAAGAGCATAGACAGCTGCGCACTACCAGGTAAACTAAAACTCTGGTGCTTTCAGTTTGGTCTACTGCCGAGGTTGCTGTGGCCACTGACTGTGTACGAGGTTTCTTTGACAACAGTAGAGAAGCTGGAAGCTTTAATCAGTTCATACATCAGGAAATGGTTGGGAGTTCCACGCTGCCTCAGCAGAGTGGGACTTTATGGTAAAGGAATACTGCAGCTACCAGTCTCTGCTCTAACCGAGGAGTTTAAGTGCGCCAAGGTCAGACTGGAAATGACATTAGTAGAGTCACACGATAAATGCGTAAGGGAGGCAGCACCTGTGTTGAAAACTGGAAGAAAGTGGGCGGCAAAGAAAGCTGTGGAAGATGCAAAGGCTGCCCTTCGAATTGGTGATATCATGGGGCAAGTTCAGCATGGAAGAGGGGGTCTTGGTTTCAGTTCAACTCCTCCTACATGGCACAAGGCGGCCCCAGCTCAAAGAAGGAAGCTGGTAGTCAACGAGGTGCAAAAGCAGGAGGAGAGGATGAGGTGTATAAAGGCCATTTCCCAGGCCAAACAGGGAGAATGGATGAGATGGGAGAGTGTGGAACAACGCAAGATTGGCTGGCAAGACCTATGGTCAATGGAACAGAGCAGGATCAGTTTCCTCATCAGGTCAACATATGATGTTCTCCCATCACCACAGAACCTAAACCTCTGGGTAGGAGAGGATCCCTCATGTCCTTTGTGTTCATCACCTGCAACATTAAGGCACATTTTGACAGGATGTAAGGTGGCTCTTAGCCAAGGACGGTTTACTTGGTGCCATGACCAGGTGCTGCGATGTTTGGCCTTAGCATTGGAAGACAAGCGTAACATGACCAATAAGTTGCCACCTGTTCCATCAAAACATTACACACAAAAGACAACATTCCTCCGCCCAGGAGAGCAACCACCAAGAAAAGGTGTTAAAACCAATCCTCGCCCAGGACAACTGGAAGCTGCTAGAGACTGGAATATGCTGGCAGATGTTGGTCAACGGCTTATTTTTCCACCTGAGATTGCCACCACTAACCTTCGACCAGATATTGTCTTGTGGTCTGGATCAGCACGCCTTGTTCACCTGGTAGAGTTAACAGTGCCATGGGAGGACGCTGTAGATGAGGCGTATGAGAGGAAGAAACTGCGGTATGCTCAACTAGCCACTGAAGCGGAACAGCGAGGATGGAGAGTTCGGGTTTACCCAGTGGAAGTGGGTTGTCGAGGATTTGTGGCACACTCTACAACCCGGTTTCTCAGAGACGTCGGATTCAGTGGCCAAGAGTTGCGTCGCACAGTGAAGAACTTATCTGAAGCAGCAGAGAGGAGCAGCAACTGGCTGTGGTTGAGACGGAAAGATTCTGGCTGGGGACAGGTAAGTAAACTGGGCTGAGTTGAGTGGGGGACGGAGGGGGGTGATGCTGGGACGCCAGAATCACCGTCGAGCCCTCTTGAGGTGTCGTGGGCTAGTCGACGAAACACTGAGGATGGAAGGTGCCCACTTGAAAACCCCAGAGATGTACCCTACTTAGCTCAATCCAGACGGTTGTCATGCTGATGCGCTGGGGAGGCCGCACTTTGGTTGATCCCCGGAGCCAGCATCGCAGCCGTTGTGTGTGCTGATGCGCCAGGGAGGCAAAATAAGATGATCCCTGGAGCCAGCATTACACTTCAGCCATTAACACCAGACAGAAGGATATCTACATCATCATATGGAAGGAAACGTAAATGGATGGAGACGCATATGGATCACATTAGTTTACTGTAAAGCTACGTCTTAGTTGGTGCTTATCTTGGCGAGAGCCGAGTTCAAATCAGCATGAAGTTTTAACATCTACTCTCGTGTAATGGAAATCATTGAAACTCACATCTGGCTTAAGGTTTCCAACAAAAAAAATATTCTTGCGAAGAATTAGAATTAGCAGAGATCAAAATGTTACACATTATTGGCTGGTTTCACAGACCCAGATTAGCACTAATCTCGGTTTACTTTACCTAGATTAACATTTCGGTAGTCCAAGACTAGTACTAATCAGAGTCTGTGAAACCAGCCATTTATGATATCAGCATGCCTACTACACATGATTATTGTGTACCTGTGAGTCTGCATAGACTTATTTTTGCATTGACTTCACCACATCCTGGTACAACCTTAAATTCAAACACAGTAAACAAACACAATTATGCCAGCACAGCAACACAGAAAATGACAATAAATGACAATCCGCATTTTATATCATAACTATATGGGGTCTAATTTAAATAGTTTGTTATGGGTCATAGAGAGAAACTTTGGCTTAAAGTGACAATCCACGCTAACAATACCCCTCACATCAGGGTTAACAAGTTGTCCATAAAACCTACCAGTGTTTAGGGAGCTCTAAAACAGCTGTGGCCAATACGTGGATCGCGATCCACGGGTAAATAGCAAAAGATTTCCGGTGGATCGCGGGACAAATCAGAACAAGCACTATCATATATTATAAGCATAGTTTTTGTTACAACTGATGGGCAGAGCCTTCTATGTCGTCCAGTACAGATGGAAACACCCCAACAGTTTCTGCATATGACAAGACTAACAAAATGCTTGTGCGAACGTGCATTCTAATTTAGGCGCACGTAGAAATTCCTAAAGGTTGACTATAAACAATAAACGTGATTTACTTTTTCAGCTGAAAAGTATAAAACACAAGAAAAAAAAAAACCCCTCAAAGTCGGATCTAAACTCATAGCTCAATCGTAATGTACTCTGGGAATGTAGTTTCTTGGTGTCCACTGCCCACTGTCACACTTTAAAAACTACAAATCCCATACCCCGCCAATTTCACTGATTTATCAGTGCGATTACTCGTTTCCAGACAGTTTGTCAAACCAAGATGAGGAAAATAACAAAATCATGTATGTCGGCGTCTTTACAAGGAATGAGCAATGCAGGTATGGCAGAAGATGAAAGCGAACAGGGAATTTCGAGTTAGTTGCGTGTTCACAGTTGTAACATACACGTTCGACCAAAAGTGGCTAAAAGATTTCCCCTGGATTAAGTTTGAGTTGACAGTGTTAAAAAAAATCAATTTTTTTGCAGGTTTTATCAGGAGACTGCATTTTTAACAGGGAACCAGAAGTTCAAACATGAAAATATATTAAACACAGTGCTTCAAAACGGTACGCAGTGTAAAACGAGAGGAACATGCTACCAAGCAGTTAAAAAAAAAAAAAAAGTTGTCCCATTTTAATTTTGTTGATGCAAAAGTACAAGTGTTATGTAAGAAAGGAAGGAAAAAAGATGTGTAGATATTCAACAATACATTTAACAAAAATTGTATTGTTATTATAATTTTTTTTGTGTGTGTGTGCCCCTAAATTTTTCAGTGCGCGTCTTCTTTTTTTTTAAAAACTTAGACGCACATGTGCCTAAAAAAGTTAGCGTAGAGCGTTTGTTACGTTTTTGTTGTTGTGGTTGTTTTGTTTTATTATTGCTACTATTGTACAATATTATATAAAATCCGGCTAATAATGGTTGGTCATAGCTTACTGGTGGATCGCGGAGCCCGTTGAGATCCACCAGAATGGATCGCAGTGTTTGGTGTGGCCACCACTGCGCTAAGATTATTATTATTTATTTCTTAGCAGACGCCCTTATCCAGGGCGACTTACAATCGTAAGCAAATACATTTAATTAGTTTACTGATGCTTTCTGGCAATAACTTCCAGTCCTCACACTTTCACAGTGTTTTAACCCCAAAAATTTGAATATCCTGACTACTTCATTTGTAAGTCCCTGTGTTCACCACTTGGCCCATACTTATGTTCTGAATTGAAAAAAACTGTGTTTTATTTTCCCTATTAACAGTGACTCCACATACAACAAATGTAAAATGCAAACTAGCTACATTAGTAGTGCTTCCTCAGGTATGTCAATGCCCTTGACACACAAAACTGCCGACCTAGAGCTTCTGAAGCTCAGAATATGCTTTTCACATCCTGCTTCAGCGAACAGCTGGTAGAAACAAACAGCTCAGCATTTCCATCTAGGATGCTCCATTTGTGAGCAGATTATATATATACTGCATGTATATCTGAATTACTTGACGTTTGTCCTCCCGTTCTATGGAGGCTGTATGCTTTTGTACCATGGGTTCAACTCAGTTCAAATATTAGTCTCTTTGTAGTCTTATATCATATATAACCTATGTTCATATGAAAAGAGACATTATCTGCCATTTTAATCCTGCATTACACAACAGAAGCATTATGTTATCATGAAAAATGAAAATATTGCATTATTACAAAAGCAATCACATAATTTGTGACAACCAGCCCCATATTCTGTGACAACCTCTATACGGGGCAGGTTGTGTCACACGAGCCATGCTTTTTGAACAGCCTAAATATCATCTTTTTAGTAAAGTTAAAATATCCCTATATACATGAAAGTTTACTGAATGTCATTACAAATAAGAAGAAGAGAAAAAGTGTGACAACCATCTCCGGTATCCTCACCTAGTAAGTACAGTAAAGCATTGCAAAAGCAGCTTATAAGGATGGAAATCCTTGAGCTTCAATATCATAATGACAATCTACCATGGTATACTTTAAGAGTTACACAATGTAAGAGCAGCTTGTTGTGGATGTGAAACATACACTTAATAAATGTATTCTTTTTGTTTTGATTCACTCTTGTTTATCATTTTGTTTCAGTCACCATGTGACTTTTTAAAACTCAGAAGTTAAAAATAGTCCCTGTGGTCTCAAAAGTGCTCTCATGTATTTTTCTATGCGTGGTTGGTACACCAGATTGTAACCCCTGGGTGTCCAATCACAGACCTGGAGGGCCATTCTACTCCAGGTTTAACAGGTAAAATGAGATCATTAACTACTTCAGGGTCTGGATGCAGGTTTAATTCATTCAATTAAACGATTTAAAACAGGTTTGGAACAAAGACCAGGACTGGAAGGGCCAACCGTCCACCCCTGGTGTAATCATTAAACGGTCCCACTGTAATACTCTAGTGGCACTAGTGCAGGGGCACTAGACTCAGTCCTGGGGACACCCTGTGGCTGCTGCTTTTCATTCCAACCGAGCTCTCAATTACTTAACTAGACCCTTAATTGAACTGATAATTTGCTTAATTAGACCTTTTTACTTGTTTTCAGCTCTTAAACAGTTGCAGTTCAAGTTACTTATCAAATGTTACAGCTAACTTGAAATATGCAACTGTTTAAGAGCTGAAAACAAGTAAAAATTAAGAGTCTAGTTAAGTAATTGAGAGCTCGGTTGGAATGAAAACCAGCAGCCACAGGGGTCCCCAGGACCGAGTTTGAGAAGCCCTGCCCTAGTGGAAGTAGTAAAAAACCACAAATACAAGGTTAAGATAACTGTTATTATTCATACCAGTACCAAGTTGCTCTTTAAGTGAGCCATATCCAGCTTGTGTTATGTAATTTTACAATATGGCTATAGTATTTTTCAAGTGATATTAAGTATAGCCATAGGACCAGGGGCAAAGCATTATTTTTTGTATTATTATTTAGTTGTTTTTTTTGACGAGAAAGGAAAGAAAGTAAAATAATTAATTAAATAAATAAGAGAAAACAACAATGTCAAAGAAAAATAAAGGGAACGTTTCCCAGGCAGTAATGTATAGTGGTGTCAAAGACGGAAACAAGCCTTCAACTCAGGAGGTCTGCATTGCAGAGTTGCATAACTATAATTCTGTGCTGCAAATGATAGTGATGTGGCCTCACATATTACAGTAGATACATCAGATGTAGTGTGCGCTGGACGGTCACTGCCTGTAACCCCTTCTAAATCACCAGCTTCTAAAAAAATGAAAACAACAGTTGAAGACATGGATATGTCTGAGTCAAACAATATCTCAAATGCTGACATTTTGAGAGCAGTCTTGGATCTTGGTTTGCCGCAGTTGAAAATCAAGTGAAACAAAATTCCTTGTCGATCTCAAAAAGTTTAGATTTTGTTTGAGAAGAAATTAAGGGATTGGGAGTGAAAGTTAATACAACTATTGAGAAAGTGGGTGTTCTCGGGAAACAGATCACAGCCACACAAGAAAGATGTTCTGACCTGGAACCCTGTGGACAAAGATAGGATTTGCGAGTTTCCTTTTACCCTGAAAAGGAGAATGAAGACACCCGAGCCAAGATGATTGCCCTGATCGTGAAGATTTTACCAGAACGCAGAAGTAAGCTGGGCTTTGCGGTGGATACGGGTCATAGGCTAGGTAGACCTCGCAGTGACGGGAGACCGTGTCAAATCATCATTCAATTTACTATGAGAACATACAGGGATCGCCTCTGGAAACAGGCCCATATGTCACCAGTGGTCAAGAAACTAGGGAAAAAAAGAGAGGCTAGACCCAGGCTATGGCCACTTGTTGAAAACGAGGGCAAGAGAGCTCACTTCAGGGGCTCTGTTGCTTACATTCATTGGAAAAAAGGTTGAATCAAATGACATTCAATGATCAGGTCACCCGCCTCCTGATTTGGAAGCTTCAGTATAATAAATGTGACGTTATTTCAGAGGGACATATAAGAAAATGAAACTTTAAGGTTAGTATTGATGTTACTGTAGGGAATTAGTGATACCCTAAAGAAATATATATATATATATATATATATATATATATATATATATATATATATGCTCTTCTGTCTATGGTTTATAAACCCACTGTTAATTATTGTTAATGTTTACTCTTACTGATTGTTCTTGTGTTACTTTAAGAAATTCCACTAAATGAAAGGCTATGGTGTTGTTTTGTAAATCACTGAAACCAAGGATTATTTTTTTTACAAGAAACACACTCATGTGAGGCTGATTTGAAATTCTGGAAGTTGCAGTGGGGAGAGGAGCTGCTTCTTTCACATGGATCCAATCATTCTGCGGGTGTGGCAATACTATTTCATCATTTTAAAGGGAAAATAATCCGTTCATTTATGGATTGTAGTGGACACTGGCTTATAGCTATTGTTCAATTAAATAACATATTAATACTAGCCAGTATTTATGGTTATAATAATAAAAGGAGCTCTTCACTGTTTGGCAATATAGCTATTAAACTTAAATCCTTATTAGCACAGTATCCTAGTGCTATACCTTTTATAGGAGGGACATGAATGAGCCACCTGATGAATGGATGGATCGCTATCCAAATGCCTTTACTACGTTTAAACCAAATCCGACCATCATGTCATTCTGTTCTGATTTAAATATTGGAGACATTTGGCGGTGTAAACATCCTAATGACACACAGTATACCTGGTTTTCTCATAACATGATGTTCAAATCTTGATTGGATTATTGGTTAATTTCCAGTCAGTTACAGTTTGATAACATAAAAAGAGAACTAACCGCTTCTCCCTTAACAGATCACAAGGGTGTTCTTTTATGTTTTTCTCAGAATAACCCTTCTGATATTAAATACAAAAACAACTGGAAATTTAATTGTAAACTTCTGAAAATCAATACATTTCGTTTATCTACTCAAGAACTAATCAGATGCTTATTAAATAATTCTCTTGATAATAGTTTATTTTCAAATTGGGGATGGTTTAAATTTAAAATAAAGTGTATGTCAATTGAAATAGGAACGGAAAGGAAAAAAAACGCTTAATTATGACATTCAAAATGTCTCTGCAGAGTTAGTACAATTGGTGTCGAAAATCTAATCTTTCAGACTTGGAAAAAATATGGCCTTGGAGCTTCAATCCAAACTTGACCAGTATTATATGCAGTTGGTGGAGGGTGCATTTGTCAGATCCAGGGCCAGGTGGATTGAGAAGGGTGAAAAAAAGTATTTTTTTTAATTTGGAGAAGTGAAACATTCGAAAGAATAACATCACGAGTTTAATGGTTAATGGAAAAATAACTTGTGATTATACTGAAATCTCTGAACATGTCACTGAATTCTATAGAAAGCTTTATACTTCCAACTTATCTAAAGAAAAGACAGATATATTTTTGTAGAAAATGTAACTCACCCTGTTGTGGTTGATTGTGATAAAGTATATTGTGATAAGGAGGTTGGGATGGAGGAGATCTCTGCAGCAATAAAAAAAAACTTGCATGTGGTAAGTCACCTGGCCTGACGGCCTTCCAATTGAATTTTATCAGTATTTCCAGAATGAATTGGTTCCAGTTTTATTATGTAATTTAATGGTTAGTAAAGATTAATTACCCCCAACTATGAGACGAGGCCTGATCTCATTGATACAGATATAGATGGTAAAGATGTACTGGTTTTGGGTAATTGGCGGACTATTACACTCTTAAATTCAGATTATAAAATTATCGCTTTAATTATGTCAAACGGATTAAAACGCACCATACCCTATTTAATAAATGAAGCTCAGTCAGGTTATGAACATTTGATTTCTTCTGATGCTTATATTTTTTTCTTAGATTTTTATAAGGCTTTTGATTCTGTAGAGCATTATTTGTGATTTAAAACTTTGGAATATGTTCAATTTGGTAACCAATTCATGAATTATATTAGGATTCTATACACAGATAACAATAGCTCAGTTGGCCTTTCTAATGGTACGTCACCCAGGTTTAATATAATAAGAGGTATCCGACAAGGCTGCCCTTTGTCCGCCTTTCTTTTTGTTCTGGCTGCAGAGACACTTTCCATCTTAATAAGATACAGTAATTCATTTGAAGGAATTAATATTGGTGATCGTCAATTTCTTATTAGCCAACTTGCCGATGGCACGACTCTTTTCCTGAAAGATAAAGAGCAGGTTGCTGGAGCTCTAAATACCCTACACAATTTTACCAATGGTTCTGGTCTTAAATTTAAATAAATGTGAACTGCTCTCAATCAAAAATTCTGGCGTTCCCTCAGTTGAAAATGTAAAGGTGTGTGATAAAGTGAAATATTTAGGGATATATGTGTGTAAAAATATAAACCATAGAATCGAGCGTAACTTTTCTCCCAGGATAAAAAGGGCCTCTCAGATATTTAATATCTGGCTTTAAAGAGATCTCACTTTACAGGGGAGGGTTTTGCTCTCCAACGCGGAAGGGATATCCAAGTTGATCTGGCTTTAGCGCTTTCTACACCCTCTATAAGTATGCCCTATTGCCAAAAATTAAAGAGATTCAGTTTACTATCATACATAGGGTTTATCCAGTTAATTATTATATGAATAAAATACATTCAAACATTGACCCAAATTGCACATTTTTCAGCTCTCATATTGAAACAATCTTTCAGTTTTACATTTTCTAATGTATTTTGGAGAGTACTTATTGGTTTCTTGATTCTTGCAGTATCCTCATTTATTTCTCGATAAAAGATATACTCTGTTATTTTGAGGACTGATCTTGATCGTTCTCTTGTCTTCCTAATACATTTTATTATTTTATTACATACATAAATGCAAATGGATGAAAACCAAACCAAACTCATTTTCGCTCCGATTGTAAAATATATCTCAGTTCTTTGAAGATGTGTAAAGACCGGAGAGCGATCAGAACATTGGATGCCTTCAGTGCTACTGACTTTTGAACATATTCTTTTCTTTGAATTATCGACTTTAAAAGCCTTTAGATATTGAAAAGCCCTGTTTATAGATTTTAAAAAAATGTATATTCTTTTTATTATTATTAATTAATTGATTATGGAATGTATATGCCTCATTGTTGTTCATTGTGGAATTTTGATTTTTTGGAATATTACTGTATCTTACTATATTAAAGTAAACAAATGGGGTGGGGGGGGGGGGGGGGGGGTGTATGGTTATACAATGCAGGATTTTCACACAGGCGCTTGGTGGTGAAGCTGTGCTGCAGAAGGACCCTGACACAAGTTCATCGCTAGGAAGGTATGACACAGGCCCGGTTTTAGTTTGTTATATCAGTACAGCGTAATACCACATTATATTTTAATGATAATGTTGTGGAAAGCAGATCACTCTCTCTCTCTGATTACAATGTTAAAAATGCCTGCAAGCTTTTCCACTCGTGTGACGACATATTTATGTGACAGACATGGACCAATCAAAACGCGAGACTGTTATGTGGTTCCATCCCAAAAAACGGGCCTGTGTCATACCTCCACACTATGACACAGAATTAAAAAGACAAGTATTGGGTTATGAGCACACCTATTTTTGTGTAACTTTGACGGTCTTTTTTAAATTTTGACAGCCTTTTGTAAAAGTGAAGGCCTTTTGATACCCAGCATACACTGCAATACCCAGCAAAGTTATACACTGATATTCTGATAGCACAGCAATTCAATTCAAATGAAGTTTGTAATTGGTTGTGTTCCTCAAATACACAATAAAAGGTGATATTTATAGGGTATACAGTTATACAGCGATACAGTGGTTTCGGACATCTAAGAACAGGTACTGCGAGCATCTGGATTCATACCCAGAGGTACTCTGTAGCCTCCTAGGACATTCACAGCTTGTTTGACACCCTCTTGTAGTTGCCCGTTTCTGCATATAAAGCAAAATGCTGTTTGTCAATCTCTCTTTTTTCTTATATATCAGTCTTTGCAAGAATCATTCCAAAAACACTTGAATCAGTTAGGGACTACCAGTCTGACACTACAGGCCTTTAAATTGCAGTACCAATTTGCAAGTTGCTAAGTGGTTGCGTTCCTCAAATTTGCACTGCAAAGTGATATTTTAAAGAATAGGGTATATAGTGCTTTTTTTCGCCTCTGCTCGCTTTTGGTGCAAAACTATGCTCCGATACACTCAAGCTGATACTGTGATCACAAAACACTTGGAATGGACTTAAATTGGTGCTTCTGTTACATAAATACGCTACAAAATGTGCACATTGGGGCCCCGCACAAGGAGTCACAATTTTCATGGTTCAGATGCCAGGACGGCTTGGCAAAGTGAATTTTTTCGTCATGACATGAGTTTTTGGGTGAACCACCACACCGTTTTAGGGGGTGGTTTGGGGTGCTTCCCTGAGTCTATATCACTTTGAATGGTGGTTCTACGTGCTCGGGTTCGAGAGATATGCCTGAAATGTGTTTTTCAACCCTGCCATAGACATGAATAGACCCTGAACGCCCTGAAAATATTTTTTGCAAAGAATTGCTACGAAACTGGGCATGTTACATTCAGGCTGGTCTAGAACCCTTCGAACGGTGGTTGTAGGTGCTCTGGTTCGAGAGATATGACTGAAAATGTGTTTTTTAACACTGCCATAGACATGAATGGGGCTGAATACCCGAAAATATATTTTGCAAAGAATTGCTACGGTGGGTGTATGCGTGCAGGGGTTGCATGGTGGTGTGTGCATGTAGGGGTTGCATGGTGGTGTGTGCGTGTAGGGGTTGCATGGTGGTGTGTGCATGCAGGGGTTGCATGGTGGTGTGTGCATGTAGGGGTTGCATGGTGGTGTGTGCATGCAGGGGTTGCATGGTGGTGTGTGCGTGTAGGGGTTGCATGGTGGTGTGTGCGTGTAGGGGTTGCATGGTGGTGTGTGCGTGCAGGGGTTGCTTAATAGTGTGTGCATGTAGGGGCTGCATGGTGGTGTTTGCATGCAGAGGTTGCATGGTGGTGTGCATGCAGGGGTTGCATGGTGGTGTGTGCGTGCAGGGGTCTTATGGTACACGTGTGTGGAGGGGAATTGGAGTTCAGGTTTTGGGCAAAAGAGGGACGGGGAAAAGACTGGGAAGGGTAGGGTAAAAGAAAAATTACTACAATAATTTATTTTCACTTTCGACTCCCAGTCTCCTTTCCCTCACTTTATGATTTTATTTTGTGATTATTTAATTATTGTCAAAATAAACGGCCTTCATCTACTCACAGTTGCAGTCTCATTTCTGTCCAAAAAGAACCTGAAACACTATAATATATTGATCGACGTTACATAAGAAAATGAGATGTCCTTTTTTCGGAATGCCATGTTCCTTCCCAAAAATGTGTTTTAATATTAGCCTTTAATAAAGGAAAACGACTGCTTAAATTAATTTTCATGTATCTATTTCAGTGCAATGTAGTTTCTTCACGTAATAAGAAATACGTTTTTTTTTTAACATTTACATTTTATTTCTGTTTTTTCATTAAAAAAAAAACATTTCTGGGGAGAGTATAAAATAAATACATTAACTTTGATTCATGTACTAAGGGTTACTCTCAAATGAATTCACGATCCAGTTTATGGTAAACTGTGCATGGATGACTTAGAAACTCGTTGTCAGCTGAGTCCCCAAAACTGGCCTAATTCGAAAATGCAAAGCGGCCCAGAATTTGGGACGTTATCTAAAAACCAAGGCGGCCCAGAATTTGGGACGTTATCTAAAAACCAAGGAGGCCCAGAATTTGGGACGTTATCTGAAAACCAAAGCGGCCCAGAATTTGGGACGTTATCTAAAAACCAAAGCGGCCCAGAATTTGGGACGTTATCTAAAAACCAAAGCGGCCCAGAATTTGGGACGTTATCTAAAAAACAAAGCGGCCCAGAATTTGGGACGTTATCTGAAAAGCAAAGCGGGCCAGAATTTGGGACGTGAATGAAAACATGGGCAGTCTATATGTACAACTGTGATTACATTAGATCTAAACTAATACATCCTCTAACAAAACTAATAGTGTGGAAGACATATTTGATATTAAAATATATCGCGTAAACGATTATAGATATATGCTAAAAAGTACGCCATTACAGAAAACCAATTCGTGCATAACATGATAATTCATATAAAGTAATTACCCATAGTTTCTTTTATCAGTACAGCGTAATACCACATTATATTTTAATGGTAAGGTTGTAGAAAACAGATCACTCTCTCTCTCTCTCTCTGATTACAATGTTAAAAATGCCTGCAAGTTTTTCCACTTGTGTGACGACATTCATGTGGCAGACATGGACCAATCAAAACGCGAGACTGTTATACGGTTCCATCCCAAAAACCGGGCCTGTGTCATAGTGTGACGACATATTCATGTGATAGACATGGACCAATCAAAACGCGAGACTGTTATGCGGTTCCATCCCAAAAACCGGGCCTATGTCATACCTGCCGCTAGTACTGCCCTGCAATGTTCTGACTGCAGGTGTCATTGAGTGTGTTCTACTAGCGCAAGGCTTAGGGGTTGCTGCTGTCTGTAGTGATAAAGCCGGGGGATATTAGCTGTAGTGCACATATACCAGGCTGAGCAATCTCTGAGTTTACAGTCCGCTCTTTTCAGTCATTACCCCCTCCACAGCTTCGTTGAACGTGTTGTTGAATTGGAACTCGGAAATGATCGCCCTGGATTTTAACTTGAATTTTCTAACGAGGGACCTGTCACTTTATTTAGAAAATCACGTTAAAGTGGCTTTTTTTGGTTCTGGAGTGGGGCTGTCATTGGTACTGGGGTTTAGCGCTGCCTATGTCTGCTACTATTTGAGCTCCGTTGCCAAGGTATGGGGAACTGTTGTATTGTCATTGTCTTTATTTATTTATTTATGTGTGTGTGTGTTCCTTATATTTATTCATGGACATGTTTAAGTTCAATTTTATTAACACTAGAATAGCCGTCTTCAAGACCAGTACGCTGATCTCAGTCATGCATAATATATGGGAGATCATGCAAATAATCGTAATTTACTCTCACTACCGCGTGTTAATATAAAATAGCATACGGAATCACATGTAAGATGGACTGTCATTGATTTAGGTACGCGCCCTATCCTGTCTCTATCGCGCAAGTATTTCTTTGTGCAATTGCTGTGAACGATGTTTAGTCGCAGAACTTGTCTGGTAAGCAGTACAGTAATGTGCTGTCTTGAAACGTTTAGCGTCTCTTGTGGATGACCATAGTGATTTAAACATAAGCACTTTTTGTTATGTGCTGTCTTGAAACGTTTAGCGTCTCTTGTGGATGACCATAGTGATTTAAACATAAGCACTTTTTGTTATTCTTATTTCTTTGACAGTTTTTCTGAACATTTTAATAAAAGAATAAGCATGCAATATGTATATGATTGATTTGTTTGCCACCGTAGATGTATAATTACTTAGAGTACATATTGCATAGCAGTGTGATCCATTCCACATTTATATGGAACCTTTGTTCAGAACAGGGTAGGTTGTGTCTAATCAACCTCACAATAAAACCTGTAATGACTTAAACAGCTACATAACAGTCCTTTTTCCATTATTTTGTTGTGTTTTACAATTACATGTTTTAAAAAAGTAATGTGCATAATTACTTACTTGTCAGAAGAAATCCCTGAGCTGAAGCAAATTACTTTTCTAATAATTACTGTAGCACAGGTGAGGAGTTAATTGAAACTGGCTGCCTCAGGGACTGCCGCTCTGCTGTTATCTTCAAGTGTTTCTTTTGTTTTAATATGCTTGTTTTACATTATCATACGTGTGGCTAGATGAGACCCAATGGACCTTTGTGAACAAAGGAAGGCTGTCGGTTTTTGGCTGCTTTTTAAACCCCCTCAAGTCATAAACTTGCTCTTCCTATTAAATGTTACAAAGCCAAATCCAGTTTGCATATCTGTGGAGAAAAGTGGATCTGCATGTATATATGTAGTTTTTCAATAACGCTGGAAACTGTACAAAATGTTTTAACAAGTCCAAACCGATTCATAACCTGAATGCTTCCACCCCATAGCTATGAATGAATTCAACAATTATAATTACATTATACCAGGACTCTGGCATTGAAATCGGTTTAATTAACCTAGAGGTTTAATATGCACAACTTATTCTATACAGTGTTTAAGTGACACACAATTGGATATCTCAAAGAAAATATATTTGGATGTGGGCTGGACATAGACCATTATTGCCATCCATATTCTATATACTGCTCCAAACATGGGAAATCACAGGTGTGTGTGTATCAAGCATTTGCATGAAGGCATACAACAATCCATCTCTTTGCCAGTATATATATATATATATATATATAATCAATACCAAGGCAATATCCTGTATTATCCATGGTGGTCACACACTATATTGACATACTAAGGATATAGAATAGGGCAGGTGCGGAGGCTGGACAACTGGAACCTCTTTCCCCAGCATTAACAAATGTAGGATATTTGCATATTGCTGTCACCTGACACAATTTATTTGCATTGAAATGATTCTAGAGGAGCGTTCGGCATTATTTCAGTACAGGATTTTGGGGGGATTTATAAGTACCTTTAAATTACATTTTTTTTTTGTACAATCCACTTGCCCTTTTATAACATTTACAATGTTGTTACTGCAAGTGTTGTTTTTTTTTCTTCTTAAACTGGAAAACAAAACTCACAATATTTTATTAATTGCTGTAAGAACCACTTAGAGTAGTTTGAAACATAAAAAGGACAAGAGGGCTGAGAAAAAGTTGCTGCATGTCCTTTATGAAGCAGTGTACATATATTTACTATTCATTTTAAAAATTGTGGGTCATCGATGGAGCCACATGTGGCTCATCAGCTGCCTAAGAAGGCTATGTACAAGAACACGCTGAATTGAATTGCTGTATCTTGATCAAACATTTTTTCCTAACCAGAAACCTCAGCTTGTCACCGGGGGAGAGAAGTTCTGCCATTTTCTGAAGGAGCACTGTCCTGTGGTTTCAGAAACATACTATCCCACTTTCTGGTGCTGGGAAGGAAGGATCCAAACTTTGATAAGACCATTTATTACAGCAAAACCTTGGGTGGAATACAGAAAGTAAGCAATGTAGATTTGTATAACAAAGGTTGTTGAAGTATATGCAGTGCTTTGAGCCTGCATGCTCGTCTTTTAACACCTGAACCTTGAATTATTGAATGAAGCCTGTTGTACGTACTTTATGTATCGCATTTATATATAAGACTGCATTTAAAACGATAAACTGGGCAGCAGTGTGGCGTAGTGGTTAGGGCTTTGGACTCTTGACCGGAGGGTTGTGGGTTCAATCCCAGGTGGAGGACACTGCTGCTGTACCCTTGAGCAAGGTACTTTACCTAGATTGCTCCAGTAAAAAAAAAAAAAAACTATGTAAATGGGTAATTGTATGTAAAAAATAATGTGATATCTTGTAACAATTGTAAGTCGCCCTGGATAAGGGCGTCTGCTAAGAAATAAATAATAATAATAATAAAAAAAAAAGATGGATGTAATCACAAGGATTAGATTTGAAAGGAACATTATGTACAAGGTTAGGTTCTTTATAGATGTAAATTGAGGGTAATCTCTGGGTTTTATAACAGCCTTGCAGTTGCAGCTTAAGCTGTGACAAGGATCTGATTTTAACTTAATACCGATATTCTGGTCCCTGCAAGAAAACCCAGCAAGCAATGGGGAAGGGATTCACTTGTCATGCACCCAGACTTGGTTATCAGAACTGCCGTATTTTATTGGCTAGTTATCATCACGTTTCCAAAATAGGCAAAGGCACTATGATGTCAGACGGTGCTGATCATGCATTATTTAAGCAGTGTGGATAGAGAGTCAGTAGTTATCTGACCAGGAGTCAGTCTAAACTGTGTCTGAGTTCTTTAATACATATGTAAACTGTCAGGTACAATTTCAAATCAGTGGAATGCCATCCCGTCTCATCAGAAACTGAGATCCACATGCCTCAGAAAAGCTTTGGAATGCAGATTTTTTTTAAAAATTTAACCAGTATTACAAATATTAGAAACAGTTTATAAAACATAAAAAAAAAATGAAGACCTTTGCCTTACGAATGTTTGACCATTTCGCCGATAAACTGTGATAAAGAAGCAACGAACTGATAACCAAGAACCCTAGTGATTGTTTCTGGGTAAGAGTGCACAGACTGTAAGCCTGAATGTTGTAACATGAATCATTATGAGTTGAGAGTACAGGTTTTAATCGATTAATCACACCTGTGGACACCTTTGATCGATTGAAAAACAACTGATTTATTAATCTTGTCTATCAAAAAAAGCGTGTAAGAAATAAATCTTGGTAAATGGCAGAGGGTATTTAGTTTAGGGTATTTAAAAACTGCAACATGCAACATTTGCTCGTCGGTGCTTTCTGTATGTATCTTGTATGCACATTTATCTTAGCTTTGGATAACACATTCATTACCTCTGTTTGTCCTGAATGTTCCAGTGAGTTCATTAAGACAGCAGATGGAGGACAGATTTCATTGGACTGGTTTGATAATGATGACAGCGTGTACTACCCTGACACAGCCTCTCGACCTACAATCCTTCTGCTACCTGGGCTCACTGGAACCAGCAGGGAATCGTATATCCTCCACATGATCCAGCAGAGCGCTGCACTGGGCTACAGGTATATATACACTGGTGATAGCATAATGATGGTCGTTTTGATTCAACCCGTATGACATCTATTTAAAGAGATATTAACATGGAGAATGGACCTTAGTGTTTATCATAGGTGCATCTGGATGGATCATCTGCATTAGGGAACTCCTCAGGGAACCATTGTTTGCCAATAGCCTTCTGTCGGAGCAATCCTGCTTGGCTCAATTTTAAAGCAAGTACAAGGGAAAAGACAAGCATTCATAACTTTAATGTTAAAAAGCTAGCAAGAAACCATTCAACTTATTTACCAGTGCTTTCCTGCAACTGAGTGTTTTTTTTTTTTACAGTTTTATAACATCACTTTTTTTTTTTCTCTCACATTTGTTGCCATTTTACTTCTTTCGGAGTTACGTGACAAAGAATCATTCATATATGTTTCTGTGTAGATGTGCTGTATTGTTTAAAACATACATTAATCAGCTTTATAGAACTCTTATTTTGTAATCTATGTACATATTTTAGGATTTGATATCAACATGTATTGTTTATTTTTGAAAAACAATTAAAATTAAAATAAGTTAAAAATGCTTTAAAAATAAATATTGTACAAATAGGCAAAACCTTTTTTTTTTTTAAATCAAATTCTGTATTACATTTGGGAGCCAAACCATGTGAAAATCTTGTTCATGGTTTTGCAGTCTACTGGAAAACTAAAGCTGCAACACTGGACACGAAACAAAGAAAGCTAATAAGTGCAATGTGTTAAAATAATTGCACTCATTCACTGGAATGGATTACATAAATTATCATGGGCTATTTACAGTCTTGGTACACTGGCCTCAGTCCTTTTATAGATTAGAGTATTATAGCTTATTCAAAGTAGCTTTATAGTTAATCCCACATGTTTCATTAAATCACTGCAGATGCCAAAATGCAAGCACAGGACTTTACAGGAAAGTAGAGCATCACTACCTGCCAGAGGATGGAGAGAGTGTCTGCCTTGCCCATCAGCACATTTGTCACCGTCTCCCAGTTTGGTGCTTTGCCAGCATGTTTGTGTAAAGAAGGGGGGGGTTACGAGAGCAGCAGACAAAAAAAAAATTCTTCCTCTGTTCCCTGAGTTTTGGCACTAATGCACAGATTAAGGTGACATTTCACAGTTCTGCGTTTTTGCAAAGCCACATTGATTTTGTGTCAAAACTCAAAACAAATGCAGTGGTTCTGTGTGGCAGGACCGGAGGTGCTAGAGAGCTGAAAGACACTGGAAAACAGGTATATCGGGCTGAAATGCCAGCTTTTATTAATCATAAGCTGGACACCATTAAAAAATGTATTCCAGATCAAGGAGGCTATTTCAACAAACGAAAAAAACAGCAAAAATAGTAACTGTGCAAAACACTATTAGAACAGAGATGAATGTGGCTTGATTTAAACTAAATAACCGCTCCACACAGCAAGTACAGCTCTTTCCCTCACTATACTTGTTTATCTCTACTAAGCTTTCCCTACGTACCTGCACAACAGACTTCACCATAACATTAATACAATTGTTCAGTTTTAGTTTTCTCACCATTAACAAGAGTTCCTCACTCTTATCAGCAAAATATCCCAATAATCAGACCAGGCTTTTTATACCATCCAGTGTTCTAATTGATTCACTGAATCCTGCCCCCCTTTCAAATGAAAGCATGAAATTCTAGGAATTTACAATTAACCAATTACCCAATTAACCTAAACACATTTTAAACCTGTGAGTTGTCCAGTTTTGTCAGCTCCCTGCAGTCCTTTCTCAGTTCATAACAGCAGGCAAGCTTTGTTCCTGGTCCCTTTTGTTTAACCTGCAATTACCACTGCCTGCCCTACTGTCGCATTCAGATTTTTAAAAAATAAATAAGAGGTATCTGTGTTTTTCTTACAGGTGTGTTGTTCTTAATAACAGAGGAGTATCTGGAGAGAGGCTTTTGGTAAGAAAAATACTTTGCTGTTTCAGTGGCACTGGGCTGGAGTTCAGTAACTTAGATGCAGTACCATGGCCAAATATCTACCAGCACCTAGCAGTGAAGTATGAAGCAGTTTTCCTCTTGTAAGTTTCTGGTCTTGTAATGCAGTTCCTTTGTCAGGTCCAATACCCTTTTTGTCCTGGCATTTCTACTACATCCAATGTATTCACACTTCAGTACTTCTGAACTGTGGTGTCACCCCCACAAATTGGAAAGAACCAAAAGTAATTGTAGCTTAAATTGAACATTTATGATCCAATACATAGTTATCCCTAGACTCCATCATCAGTCCAGTTGATCTAAATGGTCTACGATTAAATGCTGCCATAGTTTACATATTGAATAATTGAAATTTTACTAATATTTAAAGACAAACCAGACTTTTAAAAAATGAATCACAGGCACTGCTGGAGATGTTGGTGTTCACAAAAGGCCTTTATTTTAATGATTCAATCCACCACTGGATCAATTGAATAAACCCCCTGTGGCAAAATAGCGCCACGGACCAAGCTAGTACCGGCAGGAAGAGAGACTGAGAGACGGAAGCTGCAGTGAAGCGCTATCGTGCACTTGTATTAATCACACAGGGGGACAAAAGAACAATAAACAAACAAATAGGGCACAAGGGCCAAAATAAAGAGTTTAAACAAAAAAACAAAGACATAAAAAGACTTCCTACTGCCAGACTGAGCAATGCCTTCACTGGCCTCTCTTCTTCGACACCAACCAAACAAATAATCTTTTTTTCCCTCCCGTCGCCATTCCCAAATCAGCACCAAATTACCTAATTAGGGAATGACCACCCCTGTGGTTGTTGGCAGTCACAGTTCTTAGTTTGAAATACGTTCTATGTAACACCCTTCTGCTAATGGTAGGGTGTGATAACACCCCAGGATCCACTGTAGTATAAATTGATAGTTCTGTCCAAATCAAATGGAACTGGATTCTGATTTCATTAAACCAGCAAATGAAAGAAAACATATTAAAATATGTCAAAATGACCTTTTGAGTTTGCATACTGTGTTGTTTGTCCTGGCATAGGACCTCAAGCATGCTCAATGTAAAATGATTCTGTAATGGTAATACTAACCAAGTTAAATTGAAAGTATCTCATCCACCCAACAAGATCTGCCTAAACCTTACAAAATAGCTACTGATACTGCAGTATTTTGGACACACAGTAGTACCCATGAAGTACATAATAGTAATTTAATGTACCAATCCTGCAGTTTTTGCAAAAACACAAGAGCAGTATTCTTGTAAGGGGACTCTTGACTCAAAAGCACAAATAGTTTGCATGACAGTGCAAGAAACACAGTTTTGTGACTGTCCTATCCTGTCCAATTAGCTACTGAGGACAACTACTTATCCACTGTGATCTTTTGTAGACATACCACAAATTTTATGACAAGTTGAATCTCTCTGCAGTTCACTTTTACTGGATTCCAAATCCTCATACAATCGAAACACCCTGCTGGCATGGTGAATTAACAATAATAAAAAAAAAAAGAAAACAACCTGTACCTCTGAGACACAATTTTTGAAGCTGTATTGAGAAGTACTAGGTTTTCTAAATTAATCGACTAGTTTTTATTCCTAGCTGAAATATTTCGTAGGATCTCCCCTCTAACCAGATAAATGTTATGGTAACAACATTTTCAATGCCTAGTTTGTCTCTGCTACACACAGGTAATCTTCTCCCTGTTAGCTTACACACCTGTTACCTGTTATTGTCAGTTCATTCTCATGTCTCTTTTTAAGGAGAAAAGAGAAGGAATGAAAGAACGTTTTCAATACACATATACAGGCATTCAGAAAAAAAGTGTTAACCAACCATAACTATATGCAGCAAAACAGGGATGTTATTTACTGTCTTGGGGTTTTACTGGTTTGCACAATGAACTCTAGATTGTAGTTGGAATAATGCAAAATAAAATGCCTTTATATTAAAAAGTAGCAGGGTTCCGAAAAATCTAGGGTTACACGTCCCCCTAGCAGCCATTTTGAAAAGAACTTTGAAACAGACTTTAAAGTTCTAAGTGTAGAAAGTTGTCAAAATGAGAAATTACAGGTACGTTATTTAAACAGTTGTAGCAACATGTGGGGACGTATAATGCTATATTTTTCGGAACCCCGCTACTTACCCTTTAAGTGATCAGTTTTGTCCTTGCACAGGGTATATTGCTAGCCGAGCACAAAAGCTAATTTATCAAACTATTATTAAATTGTTCTGAGCCAGTGATAGTCTTTTAATAAGTGTAATTTCTCACAACTGCAATGTATCCAGCGACTTTTGAAACTTGAGATTGAAATGAATGTTGTTTATTTATTTATTTGTTGTTCTTTTTTGGACACTGCTCAATAATCAAGTCTGTATCAGTACTGTTAGGTAGTGCATTACCAGTGTGCTGTGCTTTACTTCCTATGCCCTTATGTGGTTTTACCTTGTAAATTCTCCCCCTGTTTACTCTCCAGCCATCGCTAACACTGAATGTACATGGGCTGGCCATAGCACTGTCAATAGTGTGTATGGCAAATGATTGATTTAATAAAACACATGTAATTGCAAAGTATCCTAGCATGTGAGGGGCAGCCTGAGATCCAGCATTTTGTACATATTTAATTCTAATGTACATGCTGATGTTTAACATGCATTTTTTCATTAGATTATGTAGCCCTAGTAAACAACCAGTAACTGAAATAAATTGGTGCATAATGTCTTCCCTTGATTGTTTCAGTGAGAGCACAGTGCCAGTGCTGGAGATCTTAGCACTCAGTTTTCTGCACAATCATGGATATCTACAGGTCTGCATAGCAGCAAACAAAAAGCCTCAGTGATGATATTCCCATTCCGCAAGTGAAAGAACCTGTTGTTTTAGGCATTTTCTGGGAACAGCAGTTGTGAATGCTTAATACTGTTAGTGTAGAAAGCTGAATAAATTCTGTTTGTTCCCTGCGAACAACCAGATGCATTGTTTTTGGTTGTTAAAGTCAAACACATTTCTTTAATATGCAAAGTGTTGCAGACATTGCCTCAATTGGAAAAAAAACGTTTTATGTTTGGTTAGGATATTCTTTAGATATTGAGAGTATCATAATCTCTAGAAGTACCTGTTTTTACAGTTTTACTAACATACTGTTAATCTGTGTGCTTGCTTTGTTTAAACAATTTACCGCTCGTTTAATCCAAACCTAAACTTCAGCTCCATATTGCATGACACCTTAACAGGTTAACCAAATCGACTACAGCTGCATGTACATATTGTATGTCATTGACCATTAATTGAACTAATTCGGCACCACCACATCTATCCCTCATTTATGATTGAAAAATATTATTTGCTGTTTTTGTCAGCCACCTAGAAGTAATTCTGGTGGGTTTATAGTGTAGCTACACAAAATGCTTGAAAACAGGGTATTAATTAGCTTACAACTCATAAACATCACAACGTGCTGATCTGAAATCCACTTTTCCGTTTCAAGCATTTAGGTCAATGCTTCTAGTTTAAAAAGCTTTAGGTAAAAAAAAACACTTGAAATCAATCTATACCTTAATGTATGTGGTTACAAATGGGAATGAAGCACATACCATAATCAAATTGATTCTTCTGACTGCCTGTGTGCGTGGGGTTAGAAAAGCTTCCATCAGCAGGATCTCTGTTGCTATAATTCTATTTGTTTTTAGTCTCCTGGTAAAATGCTTAGCACATATCTTTTTTTTTTAATGTACGTTCTCATGTGACTGCTTTCAGACACCAAGGACATACTGTGCCGCCAACACAGAGGATCTGGAGACTGTTATTGATCACATCCAGAGCACACACTCCGCAGCTCCATTACTGGCAGCAGGCGTCTCAATGGGGGGGTGGGTATCCCAGTTTTTTTTTTTTTTTTTTTTTGTTATCCTTCGCTGTGCTTGTGCCACTGTCATGGAGATTTTTTTTTTTTTTTTATTAAAAAAAAAGACATTCTACACATTTATATAAATGGCAATGGGAAAAAAAAGGGTTCAAACTCAGTATACATCTAATAATGTCTATTACCAGCCCCATAGGAAGAGAAGATGCTGTCTTGTCTGATTTTCCTGCCAAGTATAAGTATAAATTAGGCCATCATTCAGTCAAAAAACCCATGTGATCTGTAATGTCTTTCCGGCTACTGGGCCAGCAGTAACTTTTTATGTAAGTGCTTTGGTGCTGAGTTTACTGACTACTTAAGTGTTTGAACATAATGAATTTGGAGCATGCAAGTCAGTCTTTATCTAATTACTGTATATAAAGCCAAACTTCCACTCCTGCTATATGCGATACACTTGTAAATATGTCTATTTCCCAGATTTACACAGCCTAGTTGTGCTTTTCTGTGCACATCCAGAATCTGACAGTGGGTTGAATGGCATGGGTAATATGTGGGAAATAAATAGAGGCACATGCTGGGAGAGAACATTGGAGCGTCTGGTTTCTCCAGCTCTGTCTTGCCATGTAGTGCCCGGCCTGGTGTCTGGCAGCAATTGGTGGCATGACTGAGCATTCATTATGGAAGTGTGCAGAGTGTGAGTAAAGCAGGTCAAACACCCAAAATCCAGAATGTTGCTCAGGTGTGGCCTTTCGTGACTCATTCCACTCCTGACTGCAAAGGGCCTAGCACATGACATCCTGGCACAGGAGTGGATTTAGCTACCCTGCCACCTTTGTGTGTCATCAGCTGTATGGCACCTGCACTGCTGCTGAAACCGCTTCATCAATGACAATAAAACAGATAACGGGGCCACTGTGCTTTCCACAGAATGATCCTGGCAAACTACCTGTGCCAGAAAGGCAGGGAGACCTCTCTGAGAGCAGCTGCTGTGTTCTCGGCCGGGTGGGATGTGTTTGAGAGCACAGCTTCGCTGGAGAAACCACTCAACCGGTTCCTCTTCAATTCTTACCTCACCAGCTGTTTGCAGGCTTCAGTCAACAGGTTAGTAATCCTAATACACTCCTCAGCAGCATGAGGCACTTTCTATATTTAGTGTTTTATGACCTGTTTTCCAAGGTCTGTCACTTTCCCCTTTACAGGACCAGTCAAAAGTAACTGCCTAATAGCCTAGCCAAGTGCAGCCCAGTTGTGAGAGCAGTCTCTCTACAGGTACAGTACTCTGGATGTTAGGCTGCACTGTGTTTATACTGTACACTGTATTGCATGAAGCTACCATGCTGCCTGTTAATTCTGTATTTGTAAATGTTGTTCATACTGGGACATGTTCCTGCAATAAAATAATCCAAGAGCTGAATGTGTAAGGATACTAGCAGGATTCACCATAAACTGTGAAAAGGGCTGGATGAGCAGACCAGATCTGTGCCTAATAAAAATAATCCTATTGATCAACTATGATATCAATAAGTGTTTAAAGCTTGTTCATGGTGTCCATTGATCTGATTGGTTAACAGGAATTCCATGCTGTCTGGTTTCTGGACAGTAGCAGACAGTTTTGGGATATTTTTTTCTTTCCCACTTTTAGCCACTTTATAAAGCATTTGTCCAACTGAAGAAACTTCTAGATAGGTGGAACACCACCATAGAAAAGGGAAGTACCACTTATTAAAGAAGCTGTTTTCACTTTGTCTGTCAGAAATAATCAAAATGGGTGCAATATAGATTTGGTAGTTTGGGTTGCCATATCATTAAATCTTCTTAGTTTTTTAATAGGGGAGTTCTGGTAAGCAGGCAACATCAGTTAACCTCACGATAATTAAGTATTTGAAAATAGCAACGATTTAGTTTTTGATCCAATGTTTTTTGCTCTCTAGCCCCATATGAACTTCTCTCATGAAACCTGCCAGAATCAATTTCCATCTGCACATTTGAAACCGAGTTGGCTATCAGCGCTAAGAGTGTGTGCTTTTCTTACTCCTCAGCTCTGAACACTTGCATCAATTACATGCTGATGTTAATGCTTTGTTTACTGACAGTCTGAAACATCTAAATATCTGCTGGTACCAGCAAAACTGTAAACTCAGCCCTAGTTGTAGAACAGTTTTAGCAGAAACATGCAAGTTTTAGCAGGCCTGGCTTAAGTTGGACATTTTGTGTAAACTGAATTTGAGTTTTCTTCCTGCTTTATACCAAATTCATCTATAAAGACACAAAACTCAGTTAAAGAAAGACGTGTTGACCTTTGCTTCCTGTTCTGTACTACTGCAACGAGAGAGTAATTCATACTTTTGGAGATTTATCATCTCCCTCTGTGATGGAATCCCGAAATCAGTGTTAAAATAAAAGTCCTCTCCTTTCCCACAAAACGTCTGCTGCTCATGTTTGTGTTCATTTAAGTTCCCCTGCTTTAATGTTTCAACATACTAATGCGATTCACAGCACTTGCCTCCTGCTGATACTGAACCTGTGTTTCTTCTCTTACTCTATACCTCTGGATTATTTTTGTATTAACATGAACTGGTGTTCCATTTAAAAATATCACAATAGCACCATCCTCTGGAGGGAGGAGAAAAAAAGCAAAAAAACAGCCTGTTTCCTACAGTGGAATACAATGTAAAAAGTAAAAAGTTACTCTTCTATTAACAAATGCTGTTTCAGGCGACATAAGCTGTTTTTTTACGCTGCAAACACTGGTTACACTTTACAATAGGAGTCAAAAACAAAAGTATGGGGCATTTGGCATAGGGTTAATAAAATAGACTTTGCTGGTGAAAGTGTCACGCTGAACTGAGGCCATATAACAGTTTTACCATGTGTCCTTTATCACTATAATTCCAGCTGATTAATCTTTTCTAAATCACTGTGAGAATAAAGGGATTTACATTATTCTGTAATTCACATGTCCCTAACTTTGCCTTATCACTTAATATGGTACACTGGAAGCCAATGCTGATGTTTTCCACTTGTGTTTTTGCTATTCAGATGTGGAAAATAAATTGAAGCCACGAGTGTAAGAACTTGTGAACTTGAGTTGTCATAGGGGTTTGTATAACAGATACAGGACCAAAGTTTCAAGTGTCAAGGTTTCATACTCCTTCAAGTGGTATTTATGGTACCAATCCAGAATAAAAAAAGCTGTTAACACTAATGATAATCACTGCCTGTCTTTTAAAGTACTGGCCCATGGCTGCTTATCAAGAACTAGGCACATGGCTTCAGTTGACACATGGGGCCCTGTATCGAATGAAGTACAAAGGCTGAGAGGAATAAAACAGTTATTTCTTTCTGGTTTTATACAGTTTAGAATGTGTGTTTCCTTCAACAAAATAGCCCAACATCTCCAAACCTAAACAAAACCATTATAAATGCAAACTTCATTTAGAGGCATATATCTTTTATAACTGTGTTAAATTGTTCAATAATATGTCTATATTTTTTCATTTTGTTTCAGACACAGGCAAATTCTTGAGAAGCTTTTCGATATTGACCATGTAATGAAGGTAATCCTGATATACTGTTTGCTATGGCTGTAAGTTGTTGTATTTTTGTATTATATGACTTATTGAGTTTGTTATTGTAGGCCAAAACTATCCGGGAGTTTGATGAGCGGTTTACGTCCATCATGTTTGGGTATGCTACATATAAGGAGTACTACAAAGCCGCCAGTCCCTGTCACAAGCTGAAGTCTGTCCAGATTCCTGTGCTGTGCTTAAATGCTGCTGATGATGTCTTCTCTCCAGGCCATGGTAAGGTTTTCCAGAAAGGCAGCTAATAGTTGTAAACTACTGTAAATAAAGGCCCATTGGCACAGCACAATCAAACAATGCATCTAATGTATTAATATTAGCCAACAATTAACAAGGCTAATGCCTGAACCTTGATTAGCCTAACCCTTTGTCTCCTCCCGTGGAGGGTTATTATCAAAAGTCCATAAGCTGATTTTAATAAATGCACTCATTTTCATAATTTGATAAAAGCATAATTCTGCTTTTCTTTTGAAGCGGAGTTGTGGTGTACAAGTAAAGATGCACGAAATGTGATTGCTTCTTTAGTTACAAAACGTTAACTAGATTTACTCCGCAAGCTTAGAAAAAAAAAAAAACCCTTAGTGTCTTATAGTTCTGTCTTTGCAAACTCTGCGCAATTTCATTCCAGCAAAACACAGGTTAGAGCATGTTTAAAATGAAAAAACAAATTTCTTCAAGAAGGCAACCATTGACTCAAATTTTGATGACACATACTGTAGATGACAAAGTACTCAGTAGTCAAGATATGATGAAACCCTGACAACTTTTTTGCTCAATACATACAATGCTTTCCAAGTTTATAACTGAAATTGAACTTGCAACGCCCTTTACAAGAATCTGGCCCCTGCAGTTAATTGGCCTATACCTATAAAGATATTGCCATAAAATATGGTCTATACTGTGTATCAAGTATGTAGATGGTATTGGAGCAAACACTTGTTACACCTCAACAGTCACGCCCCTGAAACAGCATACACAGATATGTGTGAAACGTCATGTGGCCAAGGTAGCACAAAGTTCTTGTGATTTCTCAAATGCCTATGATAGGTATTGACAGCATGACAATAAGTGTCCTAGTTTCATGTTAAAGGACTGAGTTATAGACCTTTAGATGTTACCACCAGTAATTATTTTCTAGAAGTGATTTTGTTTCTCAAATAAATTCAATTCTACATACCGCCTTTCCATTTAGCTTGTTTAGCGTCTTGGAATTTCTTCCACTTTGTTTTGACTTATTCCAGGGATTTGAAAAATGAATAGTGCCTCCCTGTGACAGCAGTCATGCATCTCTGTCTCTTCCAACATGCTGCTGTACCTTTATGAGTCATCGACATAGACCACATATATTAGACGTTTGTGGAGAGCTGAGATTTGATTATGCTGTGTGTCATCACTCATGGTTAAGTATACGATTTTGTCACGGAGGTCACAGAAATCATGAATTTGAACAAAAGTCAGTGAAATCTTGGAAATTGATGTAAAAAACATTTGGTTAGGCACTGCCTTCATTTCCTTTAAAATGCAGTATGTCATGCACTGAAAATACAAATATGCGAGTATCTGTAAATTGTTTGGTTGTGCATGCACACAGCATACATGTAACTATGTAGGTGAGCAAATTATATTTGTATATCTTCAAAAAATATTAATGAAAATTCTTGAAACTTTTTTTCATACAATGCAGCTAGTGTACCCTAGTACTATGTTGAAAATAATACATACTTTGTCTAAAACTAAACATTGCTAAACAAAATACTTTAGATAGACGTTGAACATATATATTTTTTTATTTACTGCAAACTGTAGATAAAACGAGAGGGTTATCTGATTCTGGTCTTTTTTTCTGGTCTTTGTGAGTCCCGTTTCTTGGACCCGGTACTGCCTGTGTGATTTGACCTTTCAACTCAGTTTTTTTGTTTTTTTATTTTTAAAGGGGCAGTGCTCTGTAGGCTACTCAGAAACAACCAGAGAAATAGGAATACAGTTTATTTCAGACCCGTCTGTTTCGCTACGCAGCCGTTGTGAAAGCTGCATCTTACGGTATTCTAAAAAAAAAAAAAAACTTACGTTGATATGAAAGGACCTTTAACTAAGTGTTGTACTCTAAAGTAACATTTAAACTTGCCAGCAGTCAAAAGCAATATTCTTTATATATTTTTATTTTTTTGTGTACTATAAAAGCTCTTGTGTTTGCTGATGTAGCTAAACCTACATTATTTGGTGGCCTTAACGTGACATTTCCATGAATTCTTGTTTTTTGTTCTGCAACTCACCCATGAAATGTACTAAAAATCACCGTGAAAAACAGTGATGGATATGATTCATGCAGTAAACTAATGGAAGCTGCAATGTACAGTAACACTTGTGGTTATGCAAATCACTCCTGAAAAATACTTCTTGCAGCTATCAACACAGCCTTTACAATGAAAATAAAGTTTATGTTGTTCATTTGACCCGAACTCATTTTTAAGGATTTTTTTTGTTTTGTTTTTACAAAGAATGCTAGTATTTCAGAAGATCAGAAAACATTCTCCTTTTTTATACTGCCTAGTGTACCCATGTAAAGGAGCAGTAATACAGGGTTTTTTTTGTTATTTATTTTTCCCCAATGTGGATTAAAAGAAAAGCAATGGCAAGGAGTTTAAAGCAAATCCTCAATATGCTCTTTATAACCAAAAAATGAGAGGTTATAAATTCTATTCTTAAACCATGTGAAAAAGTGTTCCAGGTTTTTGGGAGTCAATAAGAAAAAGCCAGTTCTCCTAATCATGCTCTAGGTATTAAGTAAGTACTTTAGTAGCTTGTTTTTGTTGTATTTTTACACAATGGAATCAAATTGCATGGTGATATATTTGTTAACAGGGCCAGTTTCTTGGAAAGGGTATTCCAAATATGAATTTTAAAATATGACAGAATTGTATTCCTCTTGACTGGGTTAGTACCTTGACCTAGTTTCATCAAAATCAGAGTAGGTTGGTTGCATGATATGGATGAATTTAAATGGAATTACTCAGTATATATAATTTAGATTGTATTCATCTCTGAGATCTGCAAAAAATGTTTCCCCCATGAAAGTAAAAATTTCAAATGTTTTTATGTAAATTAGTGGATGTGTTTTGTGTGTGCGTGTGCAAATAAACCTTACTTAGATATTTGCTGTTTACCAAAAAGACCTCTGCAAAGCAAAGGCTGAATGTCAGTAGAAAAATGGTGACTTCCCTTTTCCCTTTTTTAGCCTTTCCTGTGGAAGCTGCCAAAAAGAACCCAAACATTGCACTCCTGCTTACTTCCCATGGGGGCCACATCGGCTTCCTTGAAGGAATCTGGCCCCGACGCAGTACTTACATGGATCGAGTCTTCAAGCAGTTCATGCAGACTGTGATTGAGCAAGGAAGCGAACTTGAAAACCTCTAGTATTTCACATACAGGCATTCAAAAAACAGCATTTGGTTTTCTATCGCCATGCAAACCCCCACCCCCCAAAGAAACCTGTTGAGGGCACATCAGTTTCAATGCACAAAGTAATTTCTGTACAGTATTATAAGCATCGGTAAGACAAAAACTACTTGAACATGTCCAGATTTTTGCAGCGCCTGGAAAAATCAACATTTTGGGTGATCACGCTTAATTTCTTTTAAGTTCAAACAAATAACAAAGTACCGTATTAGCTATGTTACTATTATTATCTCTGGTTTTATATTCTATAAATATTTTAATTATTTTGATTAACAGTAGCCATTAGTCCTCAGGGATATCTCTATTGCACATACAGGATTTGTTTTTCGTTGCAGTATTTTTTCTACAGAAAATATTTTCTAAGGTGTCCTAAAAAACAACACAAAGCCAGTATAATCTGTTTATTGTTAAATGTCACAATACTGCATGCTGTAAATACAGTTTTCACTCTTCATAGAACTGCATTCACCAAATAGGAATACATAACATTTACTGTGTATGAAAAAATTATACTGTTATTATACGCTAGTAAATGACAAGGAATGTGAAATTGCACTATTTTAAGTTTAATTCCATTTTAATAAGCACTTAACAACAGAGTAAAACGGTCTCAATTAAATTCTGTTCTGATTTCCTGTAGCATGAAACGCTCTGTGTCATGGCAGTATAACTGTTTGTCTTCAACTCTGCATATAAATAAAGTCACAATTAGAGGCTCATATTTTAGACTACTGCTAATATGTATTAAAAATAATGATAATAATGTTTACTAATATTTAACATGTTAATGCAGCAATACAATTTAAATCTTTTAATGTAAAGGCATTATATCCTGTATCTAATAAATAAAAAGTAATAACCCTGTAGTGGTGTTGTGTGTGTGTTTGTGTGTCTTTGGACGAAGTCCTTTATGAAAAGAAAAGGCAAATTAATTTAAAAAGACAGCAAATGAGCCACACCTTTGAATCCTTAAATTAACTATGAGTTTCTTGTTACTCAACATTAGGGCCTATGTTCTAAAGCAAGTGCAAAGACAGAGAGGCACGCTCTGAAAGGAATACATTATACAAACCTAGCAAGAATCTACTACTAAAATCACTGCTATTGTTGCTAAATTATATTGTAGAATTTCTGTTCCATTAGGTGGGTTAAGAGCATTTTATAAAAGTACTATTTACCTGTAAAGTTTTCCTTTTGGGTGGTAGCACTGAAAACAGGATGTGTCAAGTTGAACTGTAAACAGAAGATAATGTTCATCACGAGTCAGGGTGGATTTTGGTAGCTTTTCAAACCCAAAAGCTGCAAGCTACCACAAAGCAGTGCCTACAGCTATGGCCAAAAGTTTAGCATGACCCTATAGAATTAACACATTTTGCTTCATAAAATCGAATGTAATCTGCTGAATAATATTATGTTAACATGTTGAATTACATACCGCTTTGTAGTTTTCCATAGTACTTAAATTGACAAAAATTGAAAAATGTGACATTTTGAAATCTAGCATGAAATGCTGTACTACTATTATGACTTCCGGTAGACTTTTGCAATATCATTTTGTAGTTTTCTTGATTACATGATGTTAAATACAATTTCTAAATTATGTTCAATCCTAAAATTCTAGGCGATGCAAAACTTTTGGTCATAGCTGTAGATACATGGATGCTTTTATTAGTGTCTTTATTTCACACACAATAATTTGCATTTCTGTGACCCGTGGAATATTGATACGACTGAGAAAATCAGAAGTAGATCATTTTGGTTGCTATTCTATTTTTTATTTTCCACTGTGAGGATAGTGATGGTCAATTTTACGACTGTTTTGTTACTTGGAAGTTCAATTTGTCTAGGGCTCTTAAATCTACATACAAGCCTTTCTCTTCCTCAAATAAGCTTTTCATCAGCAAAAGATAACCTCATTCAAATTACTCATGAGACACTCAGGTGGACAGCCCATTATTAACACGTTATTGACTCCTCATAACATTGTAAAAATAATAAATACAGATCAGAGTTGTGAATTCTCCACTTATACCTCAGGAAATCTAGATCACATTGCTTCCATGGTCTAAAACTGGGTTTTGGAAATGGGATACATTGGGAATATTCTTTTCATGACAACCCCTTTCAGCATGGAGGGGTTATAGCTAATTAAATAATCCAGTAAACCTTACCTGCTGTACCCTTCAATTGACTGTACAGTAGCTCACATATGCAGTTTTTTTTATTGAAACACATGCTATAGCAAACATCCATAACTAATATTGACCCAGTAGTACAACATTTAGAAATACTAAACGAAACTTAATAAATTCAATGACAGATGTTTCAACAAGAAGTATTTTTCAATGTCTGAAGAAATTAAAAAAAAAAACTTGTCGAAGCGTTTCTCATTGAAGTTTATTTTATTATTTATAAACATGTATTTTCATTATAATAAATTATATCTGCTAAGATATCTGGTACCATACTTGGTAAAACTGAGCTCTTTTTGCATGCCTTATGAAACTTCAGAACTTGAGTATTTTTTCAGTAGTCTTTTCTATGGAACCTAAGGTCTAACCTGGAGAGTCTTTCCTGTCAACTGCTCCCTCTAATGACTGACAGGGGAAAAGATCTAAGCAGTTTATTCGCAACATAAACTAGGTACTGGGGAGGTGAGCAAGTTCACAGGTGGGGAGATGGCAGGTCAGTGGGTTTAACAAACAAGTTAGTTGACTTTTCAGTGAATGATTTATGTGGATTTGATGTTCAACAAAGAAATCAATGGATGAAACACGTGGAAGCCAATTCTTTTTTTAACAGTTCAGCTTTTTTTAAAAAAAACAACCAATAGGACAATTGTAAAGCGTAATGTAGTCTGCATGACAACAGAGCCACCTGCTGGTGAAAACATAGATTTGAAGAATGAGAAAAAAAAATACAATCTAGGCAGGTGTACTCATCATTAGGCAGACACTGGTCCGAATCAGGACTGCAAGTACATTTTGACCGGACCGCCAAGTCATAGGCCAATCTATGTTTTTACTTACATTCACATTGGAAATGCTGTGAATTTTTCAGACGGCATAGTTCTTATGAGAGTGTGGTACACAAGGGTACAGTAGGTGTCGCTGTGATAGTAAATTGCAGATACTCTGCAAGTTATGAATGAAACAAAATGTCAACAGTACTGTATTAGCAAGAGGTACTCTTGTTTTCACATAGGAGGAGAGAACAGGCAGTTTAAGTATATTATACCAAGATAAGATACTGAAAGAAGTGGAAGAATTCAGATACCTGGGATTGTGGTTTGATAAAAAGTTGAGTTATTTATTTATTATTATTATTATTATTATTATTATTTTGGGAAAAACAGATAAGTGCCATACTAGATCAATGTAAAGGAAGGCTTAGTATTCTAAGAAATATTTCAGGGACGAGTTGGGGAGCGAATAAATCTAGTATGATGATGATATACAGAGGATTAATTAAGAGTGAGTAGACTGTGGAAGTCAGATACTAGTGGGCACATGTAAAGCAAGGAGCTATGAAATCTACTCAGATTAATGCTCTGCAGGTTTTGGTAAATCAGATGCCACTGGAATTAAGGAGGAAATTATTAAGCACCTCCTAGGAAAAGCATGGAAGATAGATGGATAAATCACTATAAAAAGGCAAATGGGGGAATGTTGGGTTTTTGGATGCAGAAATGGATAACGGAGGTAGGAATTGAGAACCAAATTTAGTAAAGACTCTTACCAGAATGGTTGGTGGACAAACCTATTTGCTGTATAGACTTGCGTGAGCAAGTGAAAAAAGGAGGGGGGAAATGGACTTGAAAAGAAAGTCAAGTTTTTGTAAAGGATAAGAGTAAAGAGGCATTGTGTATTTACGGACGGATATTTACAGAGGAAGGATGGCTATTTTTCAAAAATGAAGTACTAGAGGCTCAAAACAAATACATCTCAAAAGTAGACAAATCAAAATCTAAAACAAAATGGCCAAAATGGTTTAATAGAACAATTTAAAAAACATTTAGAGAAAAAAGGCACTTTACAGAGCATTTAAAAGGGACCAAGAACAAAGTACACAGAAAGAGTATGTGAAACTGCAAGCACAAGTCAAAAAGGAAGTAAGAAAGGCCTGAGAGAGACAGAAATGAACATTGCCAAGGAGGCTAAAACCAATTCCAAAATGTTTTTCCAATATTATAACAGCAAAAGAACATTCAAGGAGGAAGTAAAATGTCTAAGAGATACAAATTGCAACATCACAGATGAAGAGAAAAAATATATTAGCAAATACATTAAATTTTTATTTTACACAAGTTTTTACAAAGGAGGATACGGACAACATGCCTCACATGTCGACCTGTTCCCATCCCGTTTTAAATAACTTTAGCATAACAGAGGCAGAAGTGGTAAAGGGTCTAGGAGCTCTTAAAATAATCAAATCCCCTGGGCCGGATGTGATCCTCCCAATAGTACTAAAATAAATGAAATAAGTTATTTACACACCGCTAACTAAGATCATGCAACAGTCTCTTGAGACAGTGGTTGTACAGACAGACTGGAGAATGGCACAGGTAATACCAATCCACAAAAAGGGAGACAAAACCGAACCAGGTGACTACAGACAAATAAGTCTGACTTCTATTATATGTAAACTTATGGAAACTATAATAAGATCCAAAATGGAAAATGACCTATATGGTAACAGTATCCTGGGAGACAGTCAGCATGGTTTCAGGAAAGGGAGATCGTGTCGAACTAACCTGCATGATTTTTTTGAGGATGCAACATCGGCAATGGATAATTGCAAAGCATATGACATGGTTTATTTAGATTTCCAGAAAGCTTTTGACAAAGTCCTGCATAAAAGATGAATTCTCAAACTGAACAGAGTAGGGATTCAAGGACATGCATGCACATGGATTAGGGAATGATTAACATGTAGAAAACAGAAAGTACTGATTAGAGGAGAAAACTCAAAATGGAGCGAGGTAACCAGTGCAGTACCACAGGGATCAGTATTAGGTCCTCTGCTCTTCCTAATTTACATTAGTGACTTAGATTCTGGTGTAGTAAGCAAACTTGTTAAATTTGCAGACGACACAAAAATAGGAGTGGCAAACACCGTTGCAGCAGCAAAGGTCATTAAAAATTATTATTTATTTCTTAGCAGATGCCCTTATCCAGGGCAACTTACAATTGTTACAAGATATCACATTATTTTTACATACAATTACCCATTTATACAGTTGGGTTTTTACTGGAGCAATCTAGGTAAAGCACCTTGCTCAAGGGTACAGCAGCAGTGTCCCCTACCTGGGATTGAACCCATGACCCGCCGGTCAAGAATCCAGAGCCCGAACCACTACTCCACACTGCTGATCTAGACAGCATTCAGAACTGGGTAGACATATGGCAAATGACATTTAATATAGAAAAGTGTAAGGTACTGCACGCAGGCAATAAAAATGCATTATAAATACCATATGGGAGATACTGAAATTGAAGACGGAGTCTATGAAAAAGATCTAGGAGTTTATGTTGACTCAGAAATGTCTTCATTTAGACAATGTGGGGAAGCTATAAAAAAGGCCAAGAAAATGCTCAGATATATAGTGAAAAGTATTGAATTTAAATCAAGGGAAGTAATGTTAAAACTTTACAATGCATTAGTAAGACCTCAACTAGAATATTGTGTTCAGTTCTGGTCACCCTGCTACTAAAAGGATATTGCTGCTCTAGAAAGAGTGCAAAGAAGAGCGACCAGAATTATTCCTGGTTTAAAATGTCATACGCAGACAGGCTAAAAGAACTGAATCTATTCAGTCTTGTACAAAGAAGACTACGCTGCGATCTGATTCAAGCATTCCAAATTCTAAAAGGAATTGACAATGTCGACCCAGGGGACTTTTTTGAATTGAAAAAAGAAACGAGGATCAGGGGTCACAAATGGAGATTAAATAAAGGGGCATTCAAAACAGAAAATAGGAGGCACTTTTTACAGAGAATTGTGAGTCTGGAACCAACTCCCCAGTAATGTTGTTGAAGCCGACACCCTGGGATCCTTCAAGAAGCTGCTTGATGATATTCTAGGATCAATAAGCTACTAACAACCAAACGAGCAAGATGGGCCTATTGGCCTCCTCTCATTTGTATCCTTTCTTATGTTCTTATGTTTTTATGAGTGCTCTAGTATTGCATACAATATATTGATCAATACAATACTATTAACAAGTTAACATATAAAATCCCCATTCCCAATATAAACAGTTGAACACCTTCCTCCCTCCTTCTAAGAATACAAACCACACAACCCCCATAACTCCATCTATACTAAACAGAACCCACGTTATTTTAAACAGGTTCTTGAAAAATAACAAATTTACTACACAGCTAAGGGCTTTTGTCAGTAAAATCATGATATATATATATATATATATATATATATATATATATATATATATATATATATATCATTTAAACATTTTCATTCAGACCGGCAGTTGTACAACTTTTAGTCGGAGGGCATGTTTCAAAGTGACTCGTAGCCTTTAATTTCTCATTCCTTTAATACAAATCTCCGCTGCTTGAGTTCCGGCCTGTTGTTTCCGGAAGTACTAGAAAACTTTCAGCCTCTTAAAGAAACAGCTGTGACAGAGATTAAAAAAAAAACACATTACAGGAATGGTGAAATACCGGTAAATAATGTTTCGTGTGTAATGAATTAACCTTTGCTAGGGTGCACGATAAGAAAAGCATTTCAAAATCGAAGAGCACTGGAATTGTGAAGATCATAGCCATGATATGCAATGGTTGCTCATCAGTGTTTACGTATCTTCTCATTTAGAGAATCATAATACTCATGCGCCCTGCTACTTTCTACAAACAGAACTACAGATATACAGGCTGTCAATCATGAGACTGATTATTTTAAACTTGAATTCTCTGGACTTCAGAGGAGATTTCGAGGAATCGTGAATCGTTGATTTTATTTCCCAAGACTACAAAAAGGCGGAAATACGAGGTTAGTACAATCATTTGTTTAGCATTATCAGTCACGTCTATACGCAAGTAGTGTGCTGTGGCAGCAGTAGTTATTTTAGGAATATTGCCCTTTGATGGGCCTGGAAGGACTGTTTTTACTGTAATACGTTATAAATATGTAATTCATAATTTGTACGTACAGTAATCTAGTATTTGTCAAATTTATTTCGCTCATACTGGAAATTGTCATTTACTGCTAGCGTCGCTCTGGTGTGTAGTAGATCTGGATAGACTATAAAATTATTTTTTCATCATTGTTTTACTGTTAATGAAAACACCACACTGTTGCCCGAATCATGTGCCCTGGTGACGTAAAAAAGGAAGATGTATTAAGATTACGGTAGACTTTTTTTTTTTTTTTTTTTTTAAATGAAACTCACAAGTAAAATATTTGAACAAAGGAATTTGAATCGGGGATTTTAATAATAATCAATGATGCTCATGATTTTACTAGAATGAATATAGATAGATAGATAGATAGATAGATAGATAGATAGATATAATGAGTGAGATTTACAGCCCCAAAGAGTGACATTCAAGGTCAAAGAGTGAGACTTTCCAGGTGTGGTGTTCTGTCATTGTTTTAAGACAGGGACTCTCATCTTTGGTCCTTGGCGACATCCAATAGTCCAGGTTTTTAATCCAACCAACCCTTAATAGTTTGTTTTAAAATGTACACTGCTTAATATTGCATATGAAACACTGAAATGTCCTAATTCATACTAAAGTGTAGGGCATGTGAGAATTCTATATGCAATGCAAACCACTGGATTTTAATAAAAACAATTATTTGCTGGTTGGAACAAAAACCTGAATGATTGGAGATCCCTGAGGACCAGAGTTAATAACCCCTGGTTTAGGCACACAGTCAGTGGACAGAACAAGAGAAATATTCAAAAATAAACTGGTTTTATATAAACCTAACAAAGAAGAAAAATGTTTTATCAATACAACAACATGTTTATTTTGCATATCACTTTGTCATAGTGATCATCATTTTGAAAAACACTTTACAGTACAGATATTATTTGGTTTGTATATTATTGGTCATATTACATTTACAGCAAACTAAAATAATCAGATTCCAAAATAAATTAATGCAAAATAAATAAATAAAAATTAAATAATTAAAATAACACAACCAAACAATACATCAAATGAATGTAAAAATAAAGTAATTCAACTTAATTTAATTAATTTGAAGCTAACAAACCATAAATAAAGGATTCAGATTCCACATTTCTTTTAATATCTAATTTGGTTTCACATTTTCTTCATGTGTTTTGTTATATTGCCATGTGGCCCAACTTCTTTTGGTGGCTCAAACTTGAAACATGGCTCAGGATTTAGCAGCTTCACTTGGGTAATCGAGTGCCCCGTCTAGTCTGAGGTTTACTCTGAATGGTGTCTTATTCTTTCGAACAAGACTGAACACTCTCTCTTCTCCCTCATTTGAGTGGGGTAAAACTAAGACAAGCCTGGCAACCCTGGACAGTAATGGGAACTTGAGAAGACCACAAGGGCTTTTGACATTGCTAAGCTATGTCCATAATGTCCGTCCTGTATTGTACAGTAGTGTTGTCTGTGTCAGTTTGTAGTGCTGCTTCATCCCATACACACTGAGGGATATCTGATTTGTGTATCAACTGGTAGTCAACAAACTCCTCTTGCAGCTTCTCTGTCTCAGGTGGTGAGAGATTGAACATGTGCTGGTATCTGCCAATAATGTGCTCAATCTGTTCAAAAGTGCATTTTTCCCTAAATATCAAGTTCACAAATGCTGCCATCTTTAACATTTCATCATTCAAAGGTAGCTTCTCACATGCATACTTGACTACACTAGTATATAATGCTCTGGCTGCACAAAATAACTTAAGTTTTGCAAGAGGACTAATATCCCCTTGCTCTTCCAACTTCTGTACAACCTGTTTTGTGACCAGACCTACAAACAGACGTGTCTGGAAGCTGATTGTCAGAATTAATATAGTCTACATCATTTTTGATCTCTTGCACCACTTTCCTAGCAGTTTTCTCAGAAAAGTAGAAAGCACACCATCTATCATGTAAATACAAGGATGTTCCCTCTGCAGAAACTTGTTTGTGGTGCTAAACACTGAGATGACAGCCTGGTAGAACAACAGATAAACTTCTTTCATAAGATCCCTGAAAGCAGAACCCTGTCTTGCACCTTGCACAGCTATCATCAACAGATAAAAAGTGGCTTTTGAGAGCTGCATACTGCTTCAACAATTTATTAATACTACTTCTAGGCAAAGCCATCTAGTATGAACATGCTTCAGAATCTGTCTGTATTCAACATTACAGAAAGTACAGAACTCCTCCAAGAATGACTTTCGTTTTGTGCTTTTGTCAAAGTAATAGTAACAATCAATACAAACATCTTCAATATCAAATCCTGACACTTCAGAAAACTGATGCACCAGCACCAGCAGTATTGTGGATGATGTGGCATGGACATCCCATGAAATACACACAGGCATTCTTACTTTGAACCCGTGTCTTAACTGATTTATTCTTATCAATGTTTACATTGCCATTGTCTATAGAAAACCCAACACAGTTATCCCATGGTATCTCATGTGATGTCATTCTCTCATCAGTTTTCGAAAATATTTATTTTGCAGTGGCTGCATGAATGCCAGTAGTGAGGCATAAGTCAAGTAACTGTGTTGTCACAAGAGGTTTCTGGATATCAAAAATCCTCACCGTCAGTGGATTAATTTTTTCTAAGCCTGTGTCATTAGAGCCATCAACAGAAAGAGAAAAGGCTTCAGTCTTTGTTTGCCTCACAAGACACTCTTGGAAATAGGGAGCAATGGCACCTTGATTCAGCATACATGTTGACTTGGTTCTTGCAGATGCATAATGTTAGGCAATCTGGCTGTCAGGGAGGATATCCTTAAACAGGGGCCTCAGATGTTTACAAGCATAAGAACATAAGAACGTTTACAAACGAGAGGAGGCCATTCTGCCCATCTTGCTCGTTTGGTTGTTGGTAGCTTATTGATCCCAGAATCTCACCAAGAAGCTTCTTGAAGGATCCCAGGGTGTCAGCTTCAACAACATTACTGGGGAGCTGGTTCCAGACCCTCACAATTCTCTGTGTAAAAAAGTGCCTCCTATTTTCTGTTCTGATTGCCCCTTTATCTAATCTCCATTTGTGACCCCTGGTCCTTGTTTCTTTTTTCAGGTCGAAAAAGTCCCCTGGGTCGACATTGTCAGTACCTTTTAAAATTTTGAATACTTGAATCAGATCACCGCGTAGTCGTCTTTGTTCAAGACTGAACAGATTCAATTCTTTTAGCCTGTCTGCATACGACATGCCTTTTAAACCCGGGATAATTCTGGTTGCTCTTCGTTGCACTCTTTCTAGAGCATCAATGTCCTTTTTGTAACGAGGTGACCAGAACTGAACAATATTCTAGATGAGGTCATCTAGAATATTATTATGTTAATAAAGTGATACAAACAGTGAGTGGATTTTTTTTGTGATATAAGCATAGCAAGTTTGTGTCAGTAACTTTGTATATGTAACAAACTGTATATTAATAATCGCATTGCCTTGGATAAAGGCATTAGCTAAATTAATTTAACCCTCATCAGGACCCTCATAAAAACTATACAGAAAACAGAAAATCTTGGACCCAATAAAAAATTAATTCATAAAAACAATCAAAACTTTCTGAAAGAACATTGCAAACAGAGTTTCTAACAAAGTACTAGGAATAAATTACTACTACCAAAAAAATATGCCAACAAAAAAATTACTGCTGGGGAACCCAAGTGCTCTGAAGAGGGTTATTAATAATAATAATAATAATAATAATAATAATAATAATAATAATAATAATAATAATACTTTATTAACAATAATAATAATAATAATAATAATAATAATAATAGTAGTAGTAGTAGTAGTAGTAGTAGTAGTAGTAATTAATTAATAACAACAACAGTAATCAATTATTAAACATATTCAACTTACTTTATCAGTGAGGGGATTCGCCACAGGTACAAAAGGAATTTGTGTCTGTGAAGACACTGTTCTGCTATTTGTGAGGTGTATTTCACTTTCCAGATGGTGAGTTACATCTTTTTCTCCTTGATGACCACAGGACAGCTCCTAGCGACACAGCGTACATTTCAAAAAAGAAGTCTTGCCTGCTGCCGGGACAATGAACGGTCATGAATTTGTCCATTGTGGTTTAAATTTTGAACTGTATTTTGCAGAACCCACTGACTTTTGATCAAGTCCCGCTTGTTTTTTGGGCAAACTCATACTTTGTTTGACAGTCAAGTGTCTCTTGCAGCCCCTGAGAAAAAAAATATTTTAAATCTTTATATATTTACTGAAAATGGGCTATGGGTACTTTATACAGGCAAACCGGATTTGACATTGACCCGAGTTACAAACATTAACATCTTATTCAAAATTGTTGTTAATCACGGATTTAACTGCAATTAATTGACACCACTAGCATTTACTCAAAATGTGTTAGATAATTTAGGAATGTGAGCGTGAGATAGCATGTTAATGCGTGAGTCTACGCCCAATGCGTAAGACTTGACATATCTGGTTTACTCAATAACTATAATAGCCTAGTGGAAGATCAAATGCAATATCTAATCTATGTGTAGCTGTTTTAGGGGTGTATTTAAAAACTACAAACTGGTACAGATGTGACATTGTAGGCTATAATAAAAAAAACACTTTAATTGAAACAAGTTTTTATTTGGAAATTAAGCTTTTAAGGTAACATTGATTAAAAAAACACAAAACAAAACAATCATTCATATCAATGTTGCTAAAAAAACATTAAAGTGAGTGTCAGGGATAGCCACCTATTTTGGATAATATAGCATTCATAGAATCAGAATTAGTACAGTAGATATGTAATATTAGTTAAAGCTAATACAGGGATGGAAATAAGACTCCACTTAGACAGCAGTTTCACCATTCCAGGTTTTACTATAATTTTGATTAGCTAAAGTATATAGGTAACAAGCTCCAGTGTGTCTTATTAACCTCATAGCAAAACCGGGAATGGATCAAACTGCTATGCAGTGGGAATCGTATTCCTATCCTTGTGATATCTATTGATTTCTTTCTGTTGTTACAGTATTAGTACTTTAATATTTGTTATTACATCTGCAGAATGCCAGCTCCAAAAAGAAAAAATGTTTCACTAGAATTTAATTCCAAGAAAAGAAAACTAGAGCAATCGCAAAGTGCCTCAGCACCGAAGAGAAATCGTCAGGCTTCAGTTAAGTCAACCAAACCCCAGAAGAGAACGGTTCCACATAAAAGGACTTTGGTTAACCCACGTGCCAAGAAAAAGCCACCATCTGCACTGAATCAGATAAAGAAACCCACAAATGCACTTGTAACCAAGAAACCCATCAGGCAGTCCTCTCGGGTTAAACAGGCAGAGGAAAACGCTTCTGAAAGCAAACAAAACTCCAGTAATGTCATATTTATTCAAGGGAAAAACTCAAAGACGAGTTCTGAAGCTCCAAAGAAAAAACAGCTTGCAGTCCCAAACTCACTTTCTAAACGGTTGCCAAGAGAAAGTCAGACCCAACCCAACCCAACAAACAGCAAGAGTGGAAAGAACGCCAGGAAGTCTGTATCTGGCAAAGCTGGATCATCAGTAAAGCCTATAAAGGATAGCTCTTCTAGTGATTCAAAACCAGGAGGGAATGTGATGACGGAGACTGGGGCAAAGAAGATTGTCCCCTCTGGGAAAATATCTAAAAAGGCTGGACAAGATGGCTCACCCAGACCAAACGGCAATAAAGCAGCAACTTCAGACTTATCTGAGAAAGTACCTCTGGACAAAAAGGATGAAGTGGACATGAGCCAGAATCAACTGTCAGGAAAAGAAGTTAAGAAAGATTCTGCTTCTAAAGTGGTGAAGCCGGGAGGAGTTAAAAAGACCTCACCTCCGTTGGTGGCACTGTTAAAAGTGATCAAGGAATCTAATATTTATAAATCAACAGGGCTAAGTAAGGGGAACACTTATACAACAGATGTGCAGGGAAAAGTTCAAAGGAATTCTTGTTCTTTAGCGGTACAGAGAGAGGGTATAACAGACTCCAGTCCTTCAGTAGAACAGAAAGATGATGCAAGGAAATCCAGTGATTCAGAGGGACAAAAACTTAAGTGCACTTCAGAGCAACAGTGTGGCAAGAAAAACTCCAGTCTTATGGAGGTTAAGAAAGATAAAAAGGATCCTAAGACCTCAATGTCTAAGAGAGTGCCTGTAGTTAAAAAATCAAATACTGGGAATATCTTGAAAAAGGCTAAAGCCAGCCCAGGGCCTTCTAGTCAGCGACAAATGAATCCTCAAGCCAAGGCAAGGGCTCGGCAAGCAGCGGATAAAGCTGCAGTCCCTGAGCCCACCAAACAGCTCAACTTACTTGCACTGTGTGAGGAGATAGCAGAGGAAATAGAATCTGACACAGTGGAGGTGCGGACGTTAAAAGAAGCCAAGCTGGAGGTGGAGAGCAGACCGCAGCAAGCAGAGTCAGGGGTTGCAGAGGAGCCAGGAAGTACTGGGTGTGATGTACCTCATGTAGTTTGCCCACCAGAACCCCAGCCAGAAAACCCACCCCAGAAGCCAAAAAAACAGTTTTTCATGAGCCAGATAGTGGTGCCTTTGAAAAGCAAAGAGAAAAAAAAACTGTCCAGGATTGAGCAAATGCGGCAAACTGAAGTTATGCGTCAACAGCTCAGCTGGACAAGAATGAAGAAGATAAAAATGGAGCAGGCAAATCAGGGGAAGTGTCCAGATAATAACCCAGTTCCCAGAGTGACTATGACACCGGCCACCATTGCCTCTCAGCCCACCACTGTGGGAGTAAAGGTGTTACAGACCCAGGTGAAAAAGCCAACGCCTGTCTTGATAGTACCGCTGCCCAATGGCAATATCGGCAACAAGCGGAAAATTCTTGAACTGGTATCTTTTAAACCTCGAGCAAAATACTCAGCGGATGATTTTGAACTTGACGAGCCTAAAGAAACTGCTATAAAGAGTTCAGAGCAGACAGCAGCCTCACAGGTTGAACCCAAAGAACTTGCAACTGAGGTACGTGGAGTAGTTCAGTTTTAGCTTCTCTTTACAGTTTTACAAAGGCAATCCTTGGTTGTGAATGTGATTTTTACAACAGGCATATGTTTAAAGTATCAATTAAACCTCTCCTGTTCTCTTCTATAAACAGGTGGGGTTCTCTAGTAATCGTAGCTAACCAAATAGTTCCATACATTTTCTTTGACATGCACAACAATTTAGATAGGTCTCAAGTGGGCAGTTTTGAAAGACACATGTTTTAGAAAACATTTTTTTTTAAGACATGATGTCTGCTACTTCACTAACTTTAAACGCATTTTTGTTTGAAAGACGTGATTTTGATCTGTCTTGCACTTCCTGGGTCATTTTACCTGGATGCTAGAATTGTCCCCATCCCTTCACAGTGTTTTATTATCAATAACCAATCAGCTACTTCCCCTGTTTAAATGATGTGCTTTCATCCAGTAACATGCTTTGACCCAGAGGACATTCTGAGGTGAAATGACTCAGGAAGCGCAAGTCCAAACAAATGACTCAGGAATAAGGTATAGAAACTGAGAGCTTCCCTTAAGATAAAGTAGTACCAGATTACATGTTTTACAGTGAAAATGCATTTGTGCTATAATATGTGTTTCTTTCAAAACTGCACATTTGAGACCTATATAATGAATTGATGTGCAAGGCAGAGAAAATGCATTGAAACTATTTTGTTAGCTACAATCACTTTAATTACAATCAAGAGGAGATTAGGAGCTGTGTGGGGCAGAAATTTGTTTTTTTTAATCCAGTTAGTACCTATGTGCAGGACTCGTGGGACCTGTTTCTGTTTTTTAAATATGTACATATAAATTAGAATTTAGGAGACAGTTAAAAGCCAGATACCTTTTTTGAAATTCTACTAAGATGGGCGATTTGAAAAGTCTACTAAAGTACTCCTAAGCCATGATTGAGGATTATATGCCCCTGCAAATTGTTAAGGGAATTCAGATATGATTCTTATAACTTTTGTTTTATCAGGATTTCATGCTACGTTTGGATTCCAGTGCAGAAATATCTCCAGTCCAAGCAGACTCTGCTCCACTGAAACAGCTGAAGCTGCCAAAAGAGCCGGAGACTAAAGGTAAAGGCTGATTCACAACGACTTGGTGACTGATTTAACCACCAAATGTAGGTGTAACACAGATCAGGGAAGGGTCGATTGTCATGTATCTGACCTGTGTGAGACCTTGTACACAGTCTAAAACCAGGACCTGGGGGGACCAAGGGCAGCAATTCTGGGTAGGGGGTATAATTTTTTTTATTTCTGGAAGGCCATAGTCATTTATTAACTATCAATAGTTATTTTTACTTTTACAGGAGTTTTGTAGGCATAAGGATCATTTTGAAATCCTGTAGCAAAATGTGTTTTGTGTAATATTTGCATATGGGTTACAAAACGTAGTTGAGGAATGAGAGGATTGCTTTATTAGAAGACTGCCTATCTAGTTAGATCTGCAGTGTTGGGCTGCACAATGAACTCTAGCCAACAGTGCACGACAATTGTATTTAGTTCTAATTGAAATGGCCTAAAATAGAATACATATATTTCCTGCAGGAATAAAGGTTAACAACATTTTGCTCTCGAACTAAACCTTAAAGTTAATGTCGTAACTAAAAATAGCACATTTGTACTGTAGTGGTTTAAAATGAAATACACATTTGGTGGTTCTTTGTCGTGATTTTCCATGTTTTTCAAGTAGAACAAACTGTATGCATATGTAAATGATTTCAGGGACAGAGTCCAGAGGTTAGAAGGAAGGAAAAATGTATGTCATCATATAATTTTAAACCCTTAAAAACCGCGACCACTAAAACCAGGAAATTCATTAAAACAAAATGGGGGGCGGCAGGGGGAGTAGTGATGGTGTATTAATAATTCTGGATAACATCTGGGAGACTGCATGGTGAATCCATCAAAATTCCATTTTATAGTAAAAGATATAAAAAGTAGAATAAAATAGTTTCCATCCAAGGATTAACCCTTTGCGGTCCTATGTCGGATCAGGTCTGACATTACAATTTTCCCTTCCCGGTCCGATGTCGGACCCTTACCGACATCATCAAAAAGACGTAAAACACAGGTCTCTAGTCATTTTTTCTCTGGAAAAAGCTGAGAAAAACATTCATCGGCTGAATGAGACCGTTAGGAGTCGAGAGAAGCCGAAAAAAAAAAAGGGGGCGGATCTGAGCAATACACTTAGCCCCGGCACCACAGAGATAACACGGCCATAAACAAACAAGATAGCTGCTTCTGCATCCAGTGCTCAAAGAATATCACGGACATTTGCAAAGCTTTTTGAGATGTTATAGTAATAAAATAATGACTTGGATCACATTATTGAGGATTTTGGTGATAAAACGAGTGATCAGGAGATGATTTATCAGTATGCACGACTATGAAGAGGTATTTGAAAAATACAGCGAACAAGGGGTGGGGCGGGGCTAGCGATGCAATACTGAGTGTCCTGTTGATATGCAGTGCCTTTTAAACCTGTTTTACTGTGAAAAACAATACTTTTAAACAGCGTGTCTAAAATAAACTGCACGTGTGAAAATAAATTGTACCTGACACATCTGAGACGTGCTGAATAAATGGACCGCTAAGTGTTAAAATTAGTTAACTGTCCTACAATTAACAGTATACCAGGGATCAAGATTTTCAAAGAGGAGTTTCATAGTGTGCCATTTATTGAATGGCCGTCTGGATTGCTTCCTCTTCAGTGATGTGGTCCGACTGCACCAGAATAAGGTCTCACTATCATACGGAGGATCTTATCATGGTGCCTAAAAAAATGAGGGTGGCATTCTGGATGAGATGGAGGTCCGTCCTTCCCTGTATGCTGAGTCCATCCCACACCATGACAGATCCTTCTCTATATCTACTGTGTTGTGCAACATGATGTGGCAAGAAATGTTCACCACGCTGTCTCCAAACCCTGTCACACTTATCCGTATAATCAAGAAAGAATGTGGATTTGTCAGTGAAGAGGAGTGACGTCCAATTATTGATCCGCCAGACGTTATCCCTGGCCCATCTCTTAACGTTCCTGGTCGTGTTGGGGGTACACAGATTATGGCTCTTCTGGACTGCATACCAACTTCATGAAACTGCCATTTCTACATTTTCTAGCATTTCTGAAAGGTCATTTGAATATGGTGATCTTCCCGAGTGGTTGTGTCTCTTCTGTGATGTATCCTGACATTACAATAATTGAGCCACATGCTGTTGAACTGCCCGATCTTGCCCACTGTTTATGTCTTCATTACTTAACCAACATTGAATGTGTCCCTGAGCCATTACACTCAATGCTAAGACAGTTTTGAACTAAGCACATGTACTGAATGTTGTGGGTACGCCAATCTGCTTTCAAAATTACAGATTGACAGATTACTTGAATATGGTCCATATCAGTCACAGACAGGAGTTTAATTCAACCAGCACTGATTTTAAATTGACCTAAAAGGTTGATCCTTAGCAGAAGTTGAGTAGTAATATTTTATAGATGATTGGGAGTTGAAGCATCTCAATACAAATATTCTCATGTGACCTACATTGTTTGAAACAAAAAAACAAAACAAAAACAAAAAAAAAACACTGTGTCTCCTTTTATTGTCTAGGGTCTGAACTCAAGCAGCCGATTCAAACACTTTCCAGCAACCAGAGTTCTTCAGAAAACACGGATAAGTATGTTTTCATGTCTGTTAACATGATGTGATTATAAATATTTTTGGTTTGATAACATGTCGATATGAGTATACATCGTAAATATTTTTGTTGCCACATCAAAATTGCACATAGAGGTGTCTGGGTGGTATGATGCATCTTCCACTTCTTAATGATGGACTTCACTGTGCTGAGAGGGATAATCAGCGCCTTTGAAATGTTCTTGTACCCTTCTCCTACTCTGTGACTCTCTACCACTTTATCCCTGACTTGTTTCAAAAGCTCCTTGGTCTTCATGGTTGCGTTGTTGGATCACTATGTGAGTTGCAGCTTGAAAGTCTTTATATACCTGAGGAAAATTATCTACAAATTAAAACCACTTTGAGTACACACAGGCTGAAACCATTTCACTAATTTTGTGACCTTTCAAACAAATCATTTGCACCTGAGCTGATTTAGGGCTGCAGTAGCAAAGGGGTTGAATACTTATGCAACTGAGTTTAATCTGTTTTTCTCTGTAAATTTTACTTATTTATATTCTATATGCATTTTTAAACTTTATCAATGTGGAGTAGTTTGTGTAGATTCTACATCTAATAAAGTCTAATATGAAAACGTTGTGGAGTATGCTCAGGTGCCAACAAAATGTGAAAACTTTGCAGGGGGGTGAATACCCTTCTAAAGGCTTGATTTCTGAAGTGAGGTGGTTAGAATAATGATTGCAGGGGTGTTATTTGTAATGACCCTGAGGCCTGTCATTTCTCTCCCCTCTGAAACTGATTTTGTATAGAGATTTTCTGTGTACTCACTCACAGTTGCCTCTGTTGTAGCGGTTACAGAACTGACTTCAGAAATCCAGCTTTTAAAAGTGGTTGTTTGAATAGTTTGTAAACCTGGCAAATAATGATCCAGGCAGAAACAATGACAGAGAACACACTCATAATAATATGGCATTAAACAGGTAAGTAGGGGCTCCCGAGTGGCGCATCCGGTAAAGGCGCTCCGTGTGGAGTGCAGGATGCACATTATAACCTGGACGTCGCAGAGTTCGAGTCGAGGCTATTCCACTGTCAACCGTGGACGGGAGTTCCAAGGGGGCGGCACACAATTGGCTGAGCGCCGTCCGGGCGGGGAGGGCTTAGATCGGCCAGGGTGTCCTAAATACAATTTGACATTCCAAATTGGGAGAAAAACGGGGTAAAATTAATTGACGACTGCTAAATTATTGAAAAAAAAAACAAAAAAACAGGTAAGTAAAGTAAATGTAGATTACGTAAAGGGCCAGGCTGATTCTACGTATTTGTGGATAAATATGCAAACTAAAACTTATAAAAATAATAAATCAGAAAATATTTTCCCCCCACTACAGGATACTTTCGTCAGGCCAGCCACCTCTCATGAAGGGTGCCATTTCACTTTCTGATTCCATAATACACAAAGAAATAAAGAAGTTAAAGGAAGCAGAAAAAAGCAGTGCCCTGCAATTGACCATTGTGAGTAAATAATCTTCATGTTGATGTCTAAACTCTAAAATCTGTGTAAAATAGCCTCAGTGGGGGGTACCCGAGTGGCTCACCTGGTAGAAAGAGCATCCGCCTTGTGCGCAGGGTGAGTTATACGGCGCAGGTTCACGTCCTGGCTGTGCGAAGTAGGCCGGTCTTCGCTGGGGACTCCGAAGGGAGTGTTGCATTGGCTCTGGCACCCGTAGGTTAGAGAGGTGAAACCGTCTGGGACTGTTTCTCCTCATCGCACTACAGGAAACCCTGCTGGCCAGTTGCCCAGTGAGGGCAAGGCCGGACACCTGCAGGGCTGGCCTTCTCCAGAGGTTCGTAGCTCGCTGACATCTGCTCTCGAGTTCCTGAGTGAAAAAGGAAGACGCCCACTGAACCTTCGGGTCTCCTGAGCCATGTGGGGAGCTGCTGCGGTGAGGGGAAAAGTGGTTAGGCATTCGTGGGTAAAATTGAACACACTAAAATAAATAAAAAATAGCTTCAGTGGAATTGGACAAAAATGGGTTCTGGGATCTACTAATAGTGGTCAAATGCTTCACATGTGTGGCTAGATTTCTAATGTTTTTAGCTTGGTATATTATGGTAATATGCAAATGTCCTTCAGCTTGGGTTAGTAACCCTGGCAGAAACTTTACTTCGCGTCTGTTGTTTGTCTCTGCAGGATGCTGGTCAGAAGCGGTTTGGGGCCATTTCCTGCAACATGTGCGGAATGTTGTACTCAGCAGCCAATCCTGAAGACGAGGCACAGCACCTGCTCTTCCACAATCAGTTCATCAGCGCTGTCAAATATGTGGTGAGGAAACCGCGCTGTGCTCTTGTAATGGCTGATGCACTATGTTGGGCTTAAACACTTGGTAATTCAGACAGTGGTCGTGTACTTCAGCAAAAGTCATTGTTACTACTCTCATTTCTTCACAGTGTGTATTATGAAAAAAAACCTACACAGAAAAAGGGCATTTTTTTACTGCTACTGTGTCTCTGCAAGTCCAACTTTTTTTTAAACTAAAAACAATGCATATGAAGATTGTGACGGTACGTGTAACAGGAGTTTGTTCTTGCTCTGATTATGTTTCTCTTGAGAGGTTTGATACCTTGGCACATTACATTTTGGAAACATTACTTGAGATCAGACCTTGTTTGCTGAAATGGCAATTATAATTACAGTGCTATTTTGTACAATTACAGTTACACTAAAAAGTAACATAAATAGCCACACACCTTTAGCATGTTTACTGTGTTTAGTCTACCAAGCAGTAATCACAGGTACAAACATACAAAATAATGGGGTCACAAAGTGGTTGAAAATACGAGAAGAATGCTTACTCAGTGTAAAACACAACATGGGGGTGCTTCCGAGTGGCGCATCCGATAAAGGCGCTCCGCGTGGAGTGCAGGATGCGCCCTATGCCTGGACGTCGCTGGTTCGAGTCCAGACTATTCCACTGCCAGCCGTGGACGGGAGCTCCCAGGGGGTGGCACACAATTGGCCGAGCGCCACCCGGAGGGGGGAGGGCTTAGATCCGCCAGGGTGTCCTCGGCTCACCGCGCACCAGCGACCCCTGTGGTCTGGTCGGGTGCCTGCGGGCTTGCCTGTAAGCTGCCCAGAGCTGCGTTGTCCTCCGACGCTGTAGCTCTGAGGTGGCTGCATGTGGGCCTGCAGTGTATAAAAGAGGCGGTCACCTGACAGCACATGCTTTGGAGGACAGTATGTGTTCGTCTTTGCCCTCCCGAGTCAGCGCGTGGGTGGTAGCGGTGAGCTGAGCCTAAAAATAATTGGCTATTCCAAATTGGGGAGAAAATGATAATAACAACTGGCGACTACTAAATAAAAAAATAAAAAAAAACACACAACATGGAACTGTGAATGATTAAGGTTGGAAACGTGTGTAATTGAACTGTAATTGATTGATTATATGGTAATTACAATTACAAATATAATTATGCAGGTGTGCCAAGGTTCAACTACAATTACATTGTAATTAAAATGAATTAGAAATTACACTTGTAATTGACCCTAGGTCTGCTTGAGATCATATACTTGCGCTAGTTACTTTAATAATGACCAGTACAGTATCCACCACTTACACTGTACAGGGTTATTTCGGGCAGCCTTTTATATCGGACAAATAGCGTTTGATTTCAATAACAAAGGCATAGTTTTTACTAGGGATGAGAATTTGGATGCCTGAGTTCTCAGTATTGATATTTTGTAATTGTCACTTATTTGTTTTAGGGCTGGAAAAAGGAGAGGATTGTGGGAGAATATCCTGATGGCAAGATCATAGTGGTTCTTCCTGATGACCCTAAATATGCACTGAAAAAGGTATGTTTTTTTTCAACACGTAATGATGTTTGATTTATTTGTATCTGCAGAAGTTGATTAGCTGATCTTCAGCTCCTCGTTTCATATAGGTAGTCCTCTACAGTTTATCAGCACCATTATTTGAGTATGATAGTATAATACTAGTATGAATGAATTTGCATGTGTTTCGTACTTTATTATGGATTTGCCAATCAAGTTTTGTTGTCCATGTTTGTGATCCTACATGGACAGTCTCTTAAGCTATTGCGTTTCCATAGTTAATGCTCCTAAAGATTACCTAGACTCCTGTACTGCACAGCTCCTGAAAAGTTTCAGTGCTTTCATGCCATTGCCTCTTTTGCTAGGTTGAAGAGATTCGTGAGATGGTGGACAATGACCTGGGGTTCCAGCAGGTCGAAACCAAGTGCCCTTCCAACACCAAGACCTTTCTCTTCATCTCCAATGACAAGAAGGTTACTGGCTGTCTGATAGCCGAGCATATTCAGGAGGTCAGTTTAAAAAAAAAAAAAAAAAAAAAACTGTCAACCTAAGAAACACAAATACAGACTGCTTTGTAAGGCCATTAGAGTGAGTGAGGCAACAGTGTTCCACTTCCAGACTTTGTCATAGTCTACCCTGGTGTTTTTACAGCTATGGCCAAAAGTTTTGCATTATCCTATTTAATTAACTAATTGTGCTTCATAAAGTCAAATGAAATCTGCTGAATAATGTTGTGTTAACATACTGCATTACATACTGTTTTGTAGTTTTCCATATACTTCACGAAAAAACTGACAAAACTTAAAATGTGACGTTTCAAAATCTAACATGAAATACTGTACTACTGTTATGGCTTCCGGTAGACTTTTTGTGATATCATTTTGTAGTTTCTTTTGATTACGTGATGTTAAATAAAATATCTAAATTATGTTGATGTACAGGTAGTGGACAAAAAAATGGAAACACCAATGTAATGTCGCTTAATAGGTCGTTGGGCCACTATGGTATCCCGCTCTCTGGAGTTCTCGGCAGACCGTTTTTGATGAAACTGGCTGCTCGCACCCCAGGTTGAAATTTGCAGTCAATTGATCTGCAGTTGCTCACCTGTTTTGCCTTGTACTTTGAAATAATGCACGGATATCACAATCCTGGAGTATGCGCTTCCGCCCACTGTTGCCCTTTTCTGATGATGTCTTTCCCTCGGAGTTCCATGCCGACATCACCTTAGACACTGTTGCTCGTGAAACATCAGCAAGTTGAGCTGTCTTGGTCACTGAGGCTCCTGCAAAACGCACCCCAACAATCACCCCTCTTTCAAAGTCACTGAGGTCTCCTCTTGCAGCCATGCTAGCCATAATTATAGGCAACCAGGCCTGTCCAGCTTTTATACATGACCCTAAGCATGCTGGGATGTTATTTGCTTAATTAACGCATGAGCCACACCTGTGTGGAAGCCCTTGCTTTCAATATACTTGGTGTCCCTCATTTACCCCGGACATTTTTTTGTCCACTACCTGTAGTGATGTGTTTTTAGCAAAGCTAATGTTGAGCGCTTCAGTAATACTGTAGGTGTAGTTTCCTGATCAGTTGCTAGATGGCAGTGTTCTACACAGAGGGTATGTTGCTATAGAATTGTTTCCCTAATAACTACTAAAACTGTGTATGGCTGTCATCTTACCTTTTACACTATTTTACAAAAACCGCTTCAGTAGGCAGCTAAATCTTTAGACAGATACACCAGTTAAATACCCAAGGCATTCCAGCAGCTAGAATGCTATTTAACCAATAAAAGTTAACTTTGTTATTTTTATTAATTGGTAACAATTCCCTTATAAAAGTTCACCATGGTATTTCTGCAGTTTTAAAATGCATTCCCCATGGTTATCCCTGGTTTACCATGTTTAATAATATGCTTTACCACACCTTGCTATTCTTTTCAATACCAGCCTATGCTTTACCATGCTTTCACTATGCTTTAGAACTCTTTTACTATAGTGCACTTCTGTAAGGGTTTACCCAAGAAATAACTAGTTTTAGCTTAAGAAACCGCCCGATTCTGTGTTTTTCCTGTACTAACTGTAGCTTTGTGGAACATGGCAGGGCTTCAGGGTGATAGATGAGAGCGCCCTGGAGGGCTCCGAGGGTGATAAGGTCATGTTTGAGCGTCAGCGAGCCTGGTGCTGCTCCACCACCCCAGAGCCAGCCATCTGTGGCATCAGCCGCATCTGGGTGTTCAGCTTGATGAGACGGAAGGGAATTGCATCCAGATTGCTCGACTGCCTGAGGTAAAGGTGTTTCCTCAACCCAAAGGCTTCTCTCTTGTGGTTAGCTTTGATGTAAATTACCATGGTCTGAATGTATCCTTCACCCTCATTGCAGTTGTCTCCAGTTTGTTACGGAATGTCATTGTGGGCTCTGTTCTCAATTGCAACCCTGTTACGATAGTAAGCTGTGAGTGATGCATGATCTTAAGGCTACTTGTTAATTATATGTCCTCAACATTTCTTAAACTGTTAAGTAAGCAGGACTAGCACAAAAGTTGTGCTATGACAACGCCCCTATGGCAGGTGGTTTATTGTATTATAAATTGCCCCATGAATTATAAATAATGTATTCTGTGTTACCATGGAAGTAGAGAGCTATATTGAAAAACATGTCTTTGTAATCATCCTATTTATACTTGGATACTCTGATAATGTAAAACCTCATTAGATGTGATAAGTACCAGCTTCTAATGAGAGACCAACAAATGAAAGCAGGGACGACTCTAAATGAGTTTGCACTGGATCATATGTTTGTTTAAGCAGCCTACACATTCAAAGTAGATATTTCGTGCAAACAGTTTGTAACGTTAAGAATCAGTGAACAGATTCTTGGTTTGAAGTTTTTTGCCTACGTCAGGTTTTTAAAATACACGTTTTGTTTGCCTTCCAGGAGCACCTTTATCTATGGTTCTTATTTAAGCAAAGAAGAAATTGCATTCTCAGACCCGACGCCTGATGGAAAGCTGTTTGCGACCCGTTACTTTGGGACACCGCAGTTCTTGGTCTATAATTTCATCAGCTGCAATCGCTAATGAGGATAACTTATTTGAAACTCTCTTCTGGGCATATCAATACTATGAACTGGCTTAATGAAAGCGTTCCCTTTTGCGAAGTGTGTGAAAGGAAACAAGGGACATGCTGGGGGGACGGGAGACGGACAATTGAGGGATCATTTACATGTAGGAGCTTGTTGAGCCATTAGCAGCTATAATTGCTAGTTCTTTAGTAGGTTGTAACAAGCTGTTGGTTACGGTGGAAAGTGTTTTAAGAATTTCTTAGAAAACACGACTAGATAAGAAGAAGTTGAAGTTTTTCTATTCCAAGAACTCAGGTGGTTAAAAAATACAAAAAAAAATACAAAAAAAAAAAAGTTGGAGAACTAGTTTTTATTTTTCCATTCTCCAACTAGTTCTTTGATATTGTAAAAGAAATGTATATTTTGTTAATTTTTTAATGAGAACTTAATCATGTGTTTTAAATTAAGAGTTACATGCTTTATACTTTCTCCACAAAAGTGTTAGAAATTGTTACCTTTTATTGAAAATACAAGTGTATGATTTGGAGGCCTTTCGTGTACTTGTACACAGGTAATGGAGATGTACTAGGCCCTCAAATCGAAAGTTTGATTACATATTTAATAGTGCATAAAAAAATGTAATAAACTAACAAGCACTTCAGTAGAGTTGAAATGTGAGTGCATTTCCCTGAGCAGTTGCTAGATGGCACTATTCTGCATGGTTTACAAGCTCTTGTAAATCAGTGACGTGGTGAACTTTTTATTTTTCTTGTTCCAGAAACACACTGGTGCCTTTTTGAGGTCCAGATAGTTTTGTGATATTTGGTTGAAAAATAATGCAGGGTGATAACCATTCAGTTTGTATAAGAGCAATATGTTCAGTCTATTACCAAACATGGGTTAGATCATGTTCGAACCTAATATTGTTACGACCTTTTTTGAAGCATAGCAGATGTGATGTGAAGGCATGTGGCTTTTGTTTTATATTAACATTCATTCAAAATAAAATGTCAAAGTTGGTTCAAAATTTATTTTTCTTACAACTGTATACATTGATCTGCCACAAAATAGGTTCCTCTTGCCCTTCCTGGTCAGAATGCATGTATTGGTGAGTGAAGGTTATGAAGCCAGGAGAAAATTCACAGGTTGTGTTACCAGGCCCTTGGTAGAACATCAGAAATGTCCCGGAGTAGTGTGAAGTCAAAGTTAACACAATATGAAAAAGGGTTAACCCTTCATAAAAGGGTTACAGTGGTAGAAAAGCTACCTATAAACCACTTGAATACTTACCTGCAGCGAGGGGACCTTTATCAGCTGACCACTGGAAAATAATTATGTGGTATAAGTATACTGTTGTTTTAATGTGAATTTAAAGTGGTGGGTGTGCATGGGCTTCATTTATTTGAAGATATTTGTTCAGTATAGATGCACTTTACAAAGCCAACATTTCCAACAGAAGAATGCTGTGGCGTTAGTTGTGTTTGGGCCCAACAGGACCCCGTACTGAGCAATGAACACCATGTCCAGTAGTCCATTTGATGGATCTCAATCAAGTTGAGGCCCTGGGCGACCCCAACCAATACACAGCACTGCACAATCCGTGTGAGGAACACGAGTGATCCCTCATACTGCAAAATCAACATATGAAAGCATCAAGCTGCCATAGCAACAGAAGACAGCCCAACATGCTACTAATGGTGACTGGAGAGGTTGCTTATCTTTATGACATAGCAGTGTATATCAGTTTGTATTTCCTTTAAAATAAAAAAAAAAATAGAGCTATCGGGTACTTTCACATTTCTTTTTTGTATTGCTGGCAGTACACAGTTGTACATTAGATGGTGTTGACTCCTGTACAGTATAACGACACTTCGGCTGATTTAGCTTGGCATAGCAAGTATTGGTAACTTTAATAAAGGTGATTTATAAAATTACATCAAATTTGACTGGAATAAGTACACTGTTAACAACCTTGGAATACATGGAAAATGGATCACAACATTGACTCTACAAATATAGTGAACAAATAGTGAACATTACTGTATAGGTGCGTGGACTGTACAACAGCGCAGTAAACACTTCTTTAAAGAAGAGAAATGTTTGATTATATGAGGGAATTTAATAATGCAAGACACCTTTTACAACAGTACATCTTGTGACATTCTTAGACACCAGCATTCTTTTTTTTATTTTTTAATCTGAGCATAATATTTCGACATTTTATCTGTCCATCTGAAGCGCTGTAATTGTAGTATGATGTTCTGAAATGAATGCGTTTTACGATGTATTATGATCCATCTTGTCTAATCACATCAACATGAATAGGGTTCTTTCTGGCAAAAAATAAAAGTTATATATTGTGGCCAGACGCCCTGTGTTCGGGGAGTTACTTGGGGATTCTCCAAATTGCACCTTTCACCGAGAGGGTGAGGCTGGAGAGTATAAGATTTTCATGCCTGTATTGCAAGATTTTTGCCGTTAATCCCTTCAGTATGTCTTTGTTGTCTGTGTTATATATTTTTTTCCAGACAGCGACCTTTCTCCCTGGGCTCTGCTTTCTGCTGCAGTTGGTGCACCCAGCATAGTTTCAAAAACGTAATCCTTAGATATAAACCATACACTGTAGCACTAAAAAGAAACTTATTTCTAAACTTTTAGAAACATTACTATGCTTACTATGTCTTCGTGCCAGCAGGATGTATGTGAAAACTATTTTTTCAAAGATGACATTAATGCCCCAAACTCACTGTTCCATCAATAAGAAGTTAAAAACCTGCCCCTGTGCTGCCAATAAAAAAAAAAAAAGTTTCTTCACCATCTGAATATGCCCTGGGTTGAGTGTGGGAAGCAGGCTGTGAGTTGGGAAGCATTACTGAGGTAAACAAAATGGAAGAAAATAAAACTGGATTGAAATTGGCTCTGAATCATAGACTGCATTGACCTATTTTATTTTCAGGGACATCCAAACATCCAGTGTGTGTTGTTTTGACCATCCACAACATGTAGAGCTATTATTAATGAACTGATATATCTTTCTATGTGATATTACACCGATTTAATAATATGAATAATTTTTCCCTTAATCTCTCAAAGGAACTGCAACATCTGATTCACATAGAGAGGTTCCTCTGGTGGGGTTTATTTTCAGGCTAAATCAATCCATTGCTGAACCCTGACATAATTGGTGACTTGTTTTCTGGCTTTAACTAAGTTTAACAAGCCTAACTGCTATGCTGCTTTCCTCTGTGCATACAATCAATGAATATAGATATCAGGTATCTGAGGAGCGTCAATGAGGTTGGCAATGCTGACTGATTAACAATAAAATTCTTGGGATGGGGGGGTTGGGGGGGAGAGATAGTGTGTAATTCTACTTGATAATATGAATTCCCATCTAAAACTGGTTCTGATACACCTAACATAGTTAGTTATGTATAGTCTTGAATCTGGCACACTTGCTATTTGATCTCGCGCACACTGTTAAGATTGTTGCCATGAGTGAGTAACTAATATTAGTACAGAATGCTCCTCCCAGCTTCAGTTTCACGACTTGCTCCGATGTAGGCAGTTCATCCATAATGCTCAATGGTAAGATATGTAGCAATATTGAAAGAAACTAGTAAAATGCTTTGACCAACATTTCAAAGACAATAAAAAAGCTTTGTCTAGTCAGAGTTAGTGTTACGTAATGTACTGTATGCAGTTGTTTGTTGGTTGTCTGTCTCGTCTTGTGTTGTAAAGTGGTTTGTATGGATATTATATTAAAGTGCTTGTGTATGACAATGTTAATGTCCTCAGTTCCACAAGGAGGCTGTTATATCCGGGTGACAGATCATCCCAGTCAATCCTACCACTTGGCCATGCAGGAGAGATATGAGGAACATGCTGCCAAACGATGTGGCTAATGAGTGTTAGAGAACCAGGCTGACATGGCAGCAGAAACATATGGCTGTGTTGCCTAATTGCTACTGAGGGCAGCATATAGTACAGTAAAAACGCAGTTTACCCAGTGGGATAGGTTACCATTCATAAATTAGTCTTAAAGAAGTCAGTGCGACACTGGCCATCTAAGCAACGTCAAGCCTAACACTGCTCATACAGACAAACAAAACGAACACACATTAACATTGGTAAACGTTTCAATGTCAATTTATTACATCCATTTAAACCAAAAGCATATTTTGAATGCTATGTAGCCACAGGTTAAAAAACAAATACAAAATGGTAAGTGTGAGGTAAATCACACAGGTGACCAAGGAGGCCTAGTGAAAAAGAACAAAAAACAAACCACAATTTAGACTATTCAGCTGGTCAAAATTACAAAAAGCGATTGCATAAGTTACGTGCCTAAAATAGTTTGAGTTTCTTTGTACAAACCAGAACAGAAAATATAAACAATGCATACATCAGAAGGCATTCCATTTACATTCAGCAGTAAATTAATGAAGGTGATTTGAAAATAACATTAGTGTTAGATCAGATAAATTGCTTAATTTTTATTTTACTAGTGCCTGGTTCAGGCATGGCATTTTGTCAGACAAATTGACCACCCGTTTCAGCATTTAATATAATAATAAAAAACTACTGGTTTAGAGGCTGTACTTTTTGGTAAATGGGAATTTGGCAAATTTCTGTCCAACTCAGCTTTAACAGTGAATTTTGGAAGCAAACCATTTTAAAGTTTTAGTAGAAAGGTATGCTTCTAAGTATGTTACCACAAGTCCCACCTGTAGGGGGCTTCACCATCTATACATATGTCTTTGATCCAAATGCATGGTCAACTCCATTTAACACCAGTAGCCGGCTAAAACCCCCTTTTTTAAATATATTAAATTCTGTTTAGTGGCCGGATTGTTTTTCCAATTAAATTACGAGTTTCTGAGAAGAGATATGACAGGATTTTACGAAAACATCACAGGAATCTAGGTAGAATATTTTTGTCACAGCAATTCAATAAAACAACAACAAAGTACCTGTTCTATTACAAAATAAGAAACCATATTCACTGACTTAATATATTATTCTACTACTTATTTTATTGTAAACACTGCTTTTTCATTTTAAGATAAAGTTGTAAGTCAGCTGATTTCACAGACCCCGATTAGAACTAGTCTTGGAGAGCTTAATGTAACCGTAGGTAAAGCAGTGCAAGACTTGTGCTAATTGCAGTCTATGAAACCAGCCATAAAAGAAAAGATGCAGAATTGGCAGGTGCCTTGCTCCTCATTGGTCAATGTGCTCCACAATACCAGTAACCATCTTGTCTAAAAATTCTGACATCTTTAATCAAGGATATCCAATCTTGAACTTTTCTAAACCCATTTTCCAACTCATTAGAAGTCCTTACCCGTGCAGTTTTTAAGAGACTGTGTGGCTGCCCAGGGATCAGAGTTTAGGATTGGGAGTTTGGGAGTAAAAAACTTAATCCTAGTATTTGGACTAATAGATGCAGTTTTTAATATTGCATGTCCATTCTTTATTTACAATAAATAAAATATGGTATGTTAGCTGTTCTCCCAGAGACTGGTTGTTCAAACCTTTGCCAGTATTTAACCTCTTTGTGCTTTGGTCTCATCGCTTCCCTTTATAGATATTTTTTCTCTTACTGCATTGCCCCAAGCCTTGCTGCTGAAAACCACTTCAGACAGTTCAGAATCCCTCAAGGGCTTTTTGCATCATCAATGTGAGACTAAACATAAGAGTGAGACTAATTTGGTTATCACCTGTTTGAGCTTCCCTAGAAACTGATTTGTGATGCGCTGGCTCAGTTAATTGCTAACAGCAAAGCATGAACCTTGCTGAGCCTAAATTTTAAAAATATAAGTTTCAATGATGTGATCTAAAACAGAAACAAGACAGGAATTGGAAACCAAAAAACATGAATGACATTTTTTCCCATTCTAACTTTAATATATTATGTTACTATTAAACCCCCAAATCAGCTAATTATCCAAACCATTATAATAGAAGCTACAATAATTGTTGTGCTTTATTAGTACTATGTATGTTTCCCTAATTTTCTAAAAGCTCTGACTAGGTTTGGGGTATCTCTAAAGCATTGGAAGGCGCATTATTAAACTTGAAAAAGGTAATTCAGTTTAGTTGTGATTGGATAAAGAAATCTTTGGGTTGGGTAGGAAATGCTATAAATTCATTAGGAGTGGTTTACATTAACACAATAATCCAATAGATCTGTTTGCTGAGCACATGCGATTGTGCTTTAACACTACTTTGATAAAGTACATTTTTCCTTACTTTGGGTCCAACCACTTCATCTGTTGTGTGGATTAGAAAGACAAAATGACCAATAAGGATCGTGTGCCAACACCGCTTTACATTTGTGCATCGGTGCATCTTACAAGTCCAGACACTTATAAATCTTATATAATACAAAACATAAACACTTCACATTTAGCGAGAACATTGTGTTTTCTTTAAAAACCCTGAGATGGACTGTACCTCAAATACAGTATTAGCTAGAACCAAGGGCACAACCCCCTTGCTTTACAATCTTTAAAACAGTTCACACACCCCTGGCGTGAGTACTTTCACAAACAAATCTCAAACCATCTTGTGCCAGTTGTGCAAGTCCAAGTACCAGCATGTGTCCATTTTGGCATCGCTGAATAATACATTTGAGAAAGCAGCCTGACATCTGCACATCCCAACAATTTTAAAAGTATTTATTTATAGACATCTTTCATTTTGATTAGTGCAGTTTTAAGGTCAATGTAGATGGAATAAGGCCTTCCAGAAGAGTGTGCACATAGCAATGCTGTGGTCTCCGATGTGCTTTTTGCTCTCTGATCAGAGGCCAACGCCATTTCTTTGGATATGATTGTAAGTCCAGCTCTTGCTGAACACGTTCTCCGCTTGTTATGATTATCTTCTACAATAATGATGATGACGAGAGAAAAAAAAAAGGAAATTCAAATGGTGTTTTTGGTATCAGGTGTGGCGCCCTGTGAGAAAGTACAAGGGTCTGTCGTCACTGCTGTTTGCCGTTTGGAACTCGTCACGCAGGCGGAACTGCCACTCATCCTCCAGCTCCAAACGCACAACAGTCTGGCGTAACGAACTCCGGTCTTGACAGATAACACACAGCGTGGCACCTGCAAGAACATAACACTGCATTGAGAGAGGGCAAAAACTGCTGGCCTCAAATAGGATTCCTGATTTAATAAAAATACATACATGATAACCCTAATTATGTTGTGCAAAGGCAAACGGGTTGATATGTTAAGCACAGACATAAAGTTGTTGTTCTTGATGGTTTCCTTACAAAGCAGTGTAGCGTATTATCAAAGAAAATCCAAAACAAGCTGCTGATGGTTTAGAATCACATTTGAAAACAGAGTATTACAATCCTGCATAGTAACTTGGTTTTCTGCAGTAAATCAGCATAACAATATAAAAGATAGCTATTCTGACTGTGGGATCACTACCTTTAAGAAACTTGAATTTCTTGAGCAGGTCCGCAACCACAAAGGAGTCGCAGAGGTAGAGGAGCAGCCCACTGAACACCAGCCCCTTGTGGTTCAGGTTCACTGAGTGAGGCCGAGAGCTCATGTAACAGATCGACACCTGACACGGACACAAGACAGGACAATGTGTTAGTCAACAAAGGCACAAATAACTCAATAACTCAAATTCAACTTCAAGTTCCACTTGCAGAAGCCAGAATTTGTTTGTGAAAACTCTTTCAAGTTGTATCGGAAGACTCAGCAACTGTTAAAACATAAAAAATACTCACTTCTCCTTTAAATTAAGACCACAGTGTTCACAGATCATTTCTAAAATTGTAAAAAACATGAATTCTGTTTACCGCAGAAGTCAAGTGATTTGAGGGTTGTTACTTTGCAGCAGTAAGTGTAGTAGTGTAGGTAGGGCACTGCATTTCTTCCTCACCTCTGAGCTCACGTTCAGGTAGCAGTCAATGGCCAGAACTGGGCTCTTCTCATTGAAGATGGCCTTGGGGAAGAGTTTGTAGCTGCTGTGCTGGAGGAACTTCTCCAGCAGGAACTGGGCTGGAGCAGCTAGCAGCATGTGCTCACTGTCTGGGGCGCAGACATACTGCGAGGGGTTGATGGAGGTCAGGTTCTCAGACACCTGCAGGGAAGCACAACCCTTAGACTAAAACACGTAAGCACACAATTGCAAGCAATGGCTATCTGCAAAGATCACAAGTACATTAGTTCTCTAATTGATGATTAATTAACATTAACATACCATATTTGGAGCTTCAATACTTTTCAGTGCGGTCACAGCTAGGGAACAACAAGGGAAATTCCTTACCAAGATCTTGGGTTTAATGACAAAGTCCTTATGGCCTCCAAAAGGGATGTGCTTCTTCATGAGGCTGAAGTTGTTAAAGCGACAGATCAGCAGGCCGCTGCTATTAGCCCGCAGATTGAAGTCAACCTCCTCACAGAAATACCTGATGGGTCAAAGAAAAAAAGGGGTGGAGTGTGTCAGCACAGGGGTAATAATAACAACAATAATAAAAATAACAACTTTACATCCAATAGTAATGTATGCCAAACTGTCTGTAAATCCACTGATGGGTTCTGGTGGCGTGCATGATTGCGGGGCAGCAGTGTGGAGTAGTGGTTAGGGCTTGATCGGAGGGTTGTGGGTTCAATCCCCAGTGGGGGACACTGCTGTTGTACCCTTGAGCAAGGTACTTTACCTAGATTGCTCCTGTAAAAACCCAACTGTATAAATGGGTAATTGTATGTAAAAATAATGTGATATCTGTATAATGTGATATCTTGTAACAACTGTAAGTCGCCCTGGATAAGGGCGTCTGCTAAGAAATAAATAATAATAATAATAATAATAATAATAATAATAATAAATAACAAGTGTGCTGCTTACCTGTTGAGGTCATATTGAACATTCTGGGTCAGGTCAACGTTGAGCAAAACAAAGTCGTGGATGTGGCAGCGTGAGAAAGGGGCACCGGGCCTCTTGGCTGCCAGGTGGCAGCTCCATTTCCGGACACCACACATGGCGTACTGGGTGATCTTGGGAGTGGCCTCCATGTGCTGCAGGACTGTCTTTAAAGAGATGTTCTTGAAGCTGGGGGATGCATCTGCTGTTTGACTGTGTAAATGAATGAAAGGAAGAATGGATACTGTCATTTCATAATAGATAATGCTATATAACCATACTGCCTGACTGCACACTACTCACTGCCAGCAGGACTTCTTTTATTTTCCGATTATCAGTCCATATTCTAAAATCCTTTATAAATTATACAAGGATATCTACTAGATTTGGGACACTGCAAGGCTGATCTTTAACTGAACAAGGTGTACAAAAAACAACTTTATAAATGACCTGGTCTGCTCTTGAACATTGTGAGCGTTCCACAGAACGCTGGAGTCATCCATGATGAGGATGAAGGGCCAGACCTCCTGCCGCAGGACTCCCAGCTCCTCCAGTCGGTTTCGCTCCAGCTCCAGGTTATGGTAGGAGAGCTCCTTGATCATGAACCGAGCTGCTCCTGAACAGACACACCAGGTCAAACACTGAATTATTACTCAAGTCAATATACTAGGAGTTCATAAGAACGTACTAACATAGTACGGGAGTAACCAGAAGCCAGGATGCACATTATTGGTATTCAGAAAAAGTTAAAATTTTGTTATTAACAAAACTTAAAATAACTAGAGTTGCTAGCAACTATGAAGGCTTCCAAGCAGTTATCGTGAAATTTAAGCGCATTGGTTATTCTAGATGAATCGTGTCAATTTTGGCACAAATATGAGATTTTTGAAAATTTCCTGAAATTTTCATTAAATGTAAGATGGCTGCCACACCATGTGACCAAAGGCCGCCATATTGACCATGGCACAACATTCCATAGTCCTCTACATCTGTGTCAAATTTTGTGCATTTTGGTGCAGCCGATAAGAAGTTATAGGCAGTTTTATAGCCAGTTGCGTATGTTGATGATGTCATGCATCACGTTTCACCTTTAGGAGAGGTCAGAGGTCACGGGCGATGACATTTTTTCATAGAGCACATATGACTTCCTATACGTGTTCCATTATAATTATGACCCTGTCGGCACGCCCTAGGAGTTAGGCCATTGCTGCACTATCTGCTGCCATCGTCATAGTTCTACCTTAAGTTGTTTTTAACGGCAAGAGTTTTGAAAAATTCCCAAAATTTCCACGAGATCCAATATGGCGGTCGAACCATGTGACTTTTTCATTTGGGGACCCCAGTCTGGTTGTCCAGTCATAGGCATCTACTTACGTATGTGTTTTCATAACTCTGCGATGTTGTTTGTGCGGAAAAATAATAATAATAATAATAATAATAATAATAATAATAATAATAATAATAATAATAATAGGCTTCCCAGCCTTTGGCTTGGAAGCCTAATTAATAGTATCTGACACAAAGTGGTTGAGAAGTTGTTGAAGATGTTTCCTTATTAGCATCATAGAACCTTTAGTTGCAAACTACTTTGTACCCCAATACTACCACTTTTGTATGAATGAAGAGTGACATTATTGGTACTTACCTACACCGGAATTGTTGAACATCCCCGGCAGGACAAGCAGGATGTGGTTGGGCCAATACTTGCGATAAAGAGGCATCTCATACTCCTTGACTACCAGGACGTGAAGGTGACCAGCACCTTCTGTGGCATGGAATATGTTCAGCAGGCCATGCTCGTGACGTCCTGTCGTCGGTGTGAAGATGGGGCTCTTCAACACATCAGCATTCTGTCAATAATAAACTATCCATTAGCCATTTGCAAGAAAAGCCTTAAAAACTACATGATCACTTTGCTGCAACTCCACCTGACCACAGTTTTCCAAATGAGAATCAAACACCCTACATAGGAGAGGATATACCGGGAGAATGTTGGCCATTAGCACTGTTGCATTCAGAATGCTGGCCATTAGCACTGTTGCATTTAGAATGCTGGTCAATAGCACTGGTGCATTTAGAATGCTGGTCATTAGCACTGTTGCATTCAGAATGCTGGTTATTAGCACTGTTACATTCAGTTTGGTTTTGTAAAAAAGTTCCTGTTATATTTTGCACAATCCCTAAAGACAGGATTTCCAGAATTTCTTAACCATGCTGTCTCCCAGTTATAGATATTAAACGATTCCCATTTATGGAAACTCTCAGTGGGATACATTTTTTTTAACCTTATAAATCTTCCAATTCTTCATTGGGACAAACAGAATCACAGCTGGTAAAGCAGCTGAGGCTTCAAGGAAAGATGCTTTGAATATCACATCCATTGTTTTACACTGAACAGCACAGCTTACACAGAAGAAATGCAATGCTTGCTATGAAGGAAAGCCAGAACATACCTCTGTGGGTTTTACCATGCTTACCTGTGCTTTGTCATGCGTTCCCTATGCTGTAATACACTTTGCTATGCTTTTACTGTAGGAAAGTTTTCTAAGCCCCAGCTATGAGTGTTCACTGCAGTTCAAAGCCACACCTTATCAGAGACCAGGGGAAGCCGCATGCTCTCCAGCTGCCTCCCTTGCTGGCTGAAGACAAAGTAGTTCTCCTTGGATCTGGGAATGATAAAGTGAAGCTGGACCTCGCCGCCCAACATGGAGGATGAAAAAGTGAATGCGTGGAGTGTAGTGTCAGACAACTGTGAACAGAACAAGGTAGAAGCATTCAGTAAAGATTCACTTTAAATCTCAAAGAAAAGCTCATATTCACTTAAAAACTTCATGACTCTAAATGTTCAGTTTCTATGTAGGTTATCAGATATTTGTCTATTTTGTTTAACAGTAGGTTTTATCTATCTGTTGGATTTTTTAATTAAATAATTACATTAATATTAATTTAAAAAAAAAATACCATATTATGAATGTACACTGATATTCTGCAGAGTAACTGACCTGTGTTGCTGGGCTGACTTCTGTGTAATGGTGACACTGTTCACAGTGATGGAAAGTATTGTGGGCAGCATACTTGGTTAACATTATAGAGACTGTCTCCCGCTTGGCAGATACCTCAAACTTTATTTCTTTATTATAACCTGTTAAAAAAAAAACAAAAAAAAAACACACATATTTATTTATTTATTTATTTATTTATTTTCTGAAAATTAAAACACTGGGTGCAACAGGCTTCAGAGGTATCTGTTGAGTCTATTTATAAAACCCTACATTAATCTTTTATCATTCATCCTTTATCACCCAAACAGTAAGTTTGTCAAATGCACATATACTATTATACTATGCTACTTGTAACCGAGCAGCTGCGATTTCGTTTCAAGCTGACCTTGCAGAGACTTGGTCGGTTTCTCTGTGTACACAGGACTGGTGTGACGGGACTTTGGATCATGGGGGCGAAGGTCAAAGGGCATATTGCTGATGACTTCAATGTCTGGCCACTGATCGTTGGATGGTTGGGTTAATTCGCTGCTTTCGGAGATATCTGAAAACAATTCAAATTGAAAACATGGAAGAAAAAAATAATTGTTGTACGCATCAGCAGTGTGGAGTAGTGGTTAGGGCTCTGGACTCTTGACCGGAGGGTCGTGGGTTCAATCCCAGGTGGGGGACACTGCTGCTGTACCCCTTGAGCAAGGTACTTTACCTAGATTGCTCCTGTAAAAACCCAACTGTATAAATGGGTAATTGTTTGTAAAAAAAATAAAAAAATAATGTGATATCTTGTAACAATTGGAAGTCGCCCTGGATAAGGGCGTCTGCTAAGAAATAAATAATAATAATTAGCTTTTTTACCAAATATTCTTGCTCTGAAAAGTCAGTGCAGTTACTGTACACGCTTACGAAAGCAACTCCACTCACCCTCATCAACCTCCTCCTCATTGTACACGTCTACTTCCAGCAGGCGGATCAGCATGCGGAACAGAATCCGCAGGAACTGCAGGTACGCTCCCGTCTTCCCCACCTGAAGCACAACCCATAGTCTTAGCAAGTTGCCTTTGGAACACTCCGTACAAAGGGGCGAAAAGTCCCTGTTGATTTTGCAGGGCCTCTGGGGGTGGGATTTAGCTTTGTGAGCTAAATAATGTCTAAAACAAAGTTTTCAATGTACATCACGAACATATCCTGTATCTATCTGCTGTAACTATTTCTGGGAGGTTAACTCACCTGTGGCGGCCCAGTCAGCAATAAACGACGTGGGTGGAAGCCGATGGCTTCTTGCCCGACCTGGTTGCTGCAGTCGGCATGGTGCTGTCGGGCGCTGGTCCACTGGCGGTAGTAGAGGGACTGCTCCTCTGTGCTGAGGCCCCTATGGAAGCGGGGCCGCAGGTGGCTGCTCCAGGATACATCGGCGTGGGGCAGCAGAGAGGACGAGTGCAGCTGGCCGGCGCTCTCGCTGCCCAGCAGGTTGTAGGCTGCCCGGGACAGGATGACGGTGCGAGGCTGGGCAGCTGGGGGGCTCCAGCTCTCGCGTGTGGACTGGCTAGGCCTCCGGGAGTTGTTGGAGGAGGAGGAGGAGGATGTGGAGGCACTACAGGAGGAAGGCTGGGGGACTGAGCCACTGCTGCTGGCTGGCTGGTTGCCCTGCGAGTCACACTCCTGCTTCATGCCTGTCCGAGAGGCCCCCTCCTCAGCAGAACTGCTGGTCATGTTCTGAAAGGTGAGAAAGGAGGAGGTCTTCTGGGAGCTGTCCATAGCACTTGAAGAGCTCACCCCATTCTCTGTGATGGAGCCTACTATGGGAATAAAAGGCCACATTATTATTAATTTAATGTACACACTGTTCCTCTATTTTAAAGAGAGATTAAAAGCGTAAACCAAATGAGGTGAGTTAATGTTTTTTTTAAGTTTGTTCTGTGTATTCAGAAGCATCATTTTGATTGGGTAGAAAAATAAAATCTCCATGGCAACATCCTGAGATATTGGCAGACAACAATATAAGACCAGATCAGAAATAGTTTCTAAGGACATGCAATAATATAATGTGAAGTAAAAGATAAAATTGAAACAGACATGTCAACAAGACTGGGTCATTCTCAGCCATAGCTCAATTACTCCGTATTCACATCTCGGCGAAAGATAAGTATCGACATAGAAAGGTTATTATTCAAAGACAATTAAAACAAGGTTTGCTGTAGGGTTAGGTGGCTGGTACAGCGCGTTATTGTACTCCCTTGGGTTTCAGCCCACATTCAAAGCTTTTGGAACCCAAGCAGCACATCTAGCAGACCCACTTCTTGTGCTGTGAGAGTGGCTGACCTGAGGTTCCAGTGACTGCGCTGCCATTGCTCTGCGGTCTCTCCAGGTCGATGTGCAGCTCCTCTGAGTCATTCTCACTGCTGTTGGCTTTTTCCTGATCTTGCTCTGGCAGGACCATGGCCCCCAAGGGCTCCTGGGCAGCCAGCCGTGATGTGTAACTGCACGCCAGCCCAATCTCCTGCTCCAAGGCTGTGCGCGTTAGGTAGCTTGAGTCGATTAGCCTCAGGTCACAGTACTTCAGGGACCTGCACAGCAAAGGACACATTTTAGATATAGATGTTTCTTTCCTCAGATTTACAGCTACAAAATGGAAGCTACAACTCCAATGTGTGCTACCAATAGCCCTTTTCTACTTGCACATCCAAACCCTGACAGCACCAGGCCCTCACCCTACATGTGTTTTTTTTTTTTTATTTAGCAGACACCTTTATCCAAAGTGACTTACAGAGACTAGGGTGTGTGAACTTTGCATCAGCTGCAGAGTCACTTACAACAGCATCTCACCCGAAAGACGGAGCACAAGGAGGTTAAGTGACTTGCTCAGGGTCACACAGTGAGTGAGTTGGGATTTGAACCGGGGATCTCCTGGGTACAAGCTCTTTTCTTTAACCACTGGACCACACAGCCTCCCAGGATTATACCATGTAACAAAATTTGACTTTCAGCTAAAAGTTGGGGTGGGGTGGCAATCGTTCAAACCAGGGCGTCGACTCGGCAGAATCCGGTAATTGTATTTTAACTGAATTGTGTGGTGGTGTCTTTCTGTACCATTTGCCATTCAAATGATCACCCATGATATCCACTGATATTGTTAACCACATTGCATCATAAAGGAACTTGATAGCCCCAAGAAAAGTTGAGAAATATAACCAGAGCTTTCTGACGCTCCATTGCTTTCTATTACACTTTCATGAGCTGGAAAGGTAATGTGTGCTAACTAAAGAGGATCCTTTTTCTCAAATAAAAGTAAAATATCATGAACTGTGACAAAAATGGTGTTGACAGTACTTTTGCAGGAAGGCATGTGAATATTTCAAGCTTCATCAAAAAGAACACACTGCCCTCGACACCCCTTTCCAAAGCATGCTTTGTACGCGTTCCGAAAATGTCGATCATTTCGGATGGCCCTTAATATATGAAGAACAAAAACAAAGAAAAACACAACCATAAGCTCTGGATCCACCATTCAGAGCTCAAATACAGCGTCTCTTAATACCACATCATCTACATGCGACTCGAGACATTCATTGTAACGTCAGTTGCACAGCTCAGGCTCCGTAGTGCAAAAACAGCCAGGCTCCTCCTAAGCCATGCCAGGCTGGCTCAGAGCGGGTCTGGCTTGATTGTACAGCAGAAAAGAGGTATAAATGTCAGGACCTGGGAAATGTTTCCCCGAGTGGGTCTTTTCCAGTCAGAATCACAATGCATGGCAGTCCCTCCAGGTCCTCATAGGTGCGGGGAACCCAGTCTTCACTTTCACTGCCTCTCCACGCCTGCAATAACGCAACAAATACCGTGTTCAGACACACACTTGGAATTCAAATGGATCCGAAAAAATAGGAAAGAACACAGCCTAGTTTCCAAGTATTCCTGAAAAGTATAACATACAAACATATTTAAAATTATCCTGCATTGAGGACACCGATACGCATATCAACATTTAACATTATATGAAAATGTTCATTAAAACCCTGGTATTTCAGAACAGATATTGCATATAAAATAACCAACAACTATTCTTCAAATATTGCTCCAGTCTATAAAGACCCACAGCACTTTTTTTTATCCTTATTGTCATTAGTTCGTGACACCCCTCTGTGAACAGTAAGGCCTTACCTTGAGCCTAGTAATGAAGTGCTTGGTGAGGCAGAGCTCGGAGGAGGGGCTGCCCAGGATGACCTCAAAGCGGTACTGGAGACCCAGCTTGTCACGGATCTCCTCCAGCCTCTCCCTGGCCAGCATGGCCAGCTGCAGCGAGGGCACACGGATAATGAGCATGTGGCCCCGGCCGCTCTTGTCCCTGCCCGGCATGCCGATTAGGTCATCTAAGATACCCAGGGTCTCGGGCGTCGTGTGGTCCCGCAGGGAGGTCATGGAGGTCAGGGCCATCATGGCCTCAGTGTACTGCTGGATGAGAAGGTAGCTGCGAATCACCATACTGTGCAGCCGTGGGTACCTGCAAAGGACATCGAGAGCATTGATTATTACATATTGTGTGTCTGCCAACCCTTGCATAAAACTCTGAGGAGAAATCCCAGGACAAATAATTTGGATAAATTATGTGTAGATTATATAGAAGATGAAGCCTTCAGCATTGTGAGCTCAATTAAGATGTTGGTTTTTTAGCTACAGTCATTTTTATTGAAATCAAAAACTAAGCTCCAGAGGTTTGGACAATTAAGCTCAATGACTGAGCTCAATGGGTCACAACAAGCTGCATTTTTGACATGATAAATGTCTATGAATGTTTAAATATTAGACAAATGGCTACCAACACATGGTAGTACCCATGAAAAGCTGTGTCACCATGACCTACATTTTCCTTCAACTTGTGATTAATAATTCACAGTGCTGACAATATGTAGCGTGCATTAGTTCTTGTACAAATGTACAAATCCCACTAACTCGCATTTTCTCAGAATGCAGATAAACCTCTTGCAACATATGTCCATGAAAAGTCTGAGGTCGGGGTTTACCCAAAGTTTAGTCATTTTACCCTCTTCCACAGGGCTATATCACCCCAGGGCTATACCACCCCAGTGCAAAGCAGTTATATTTGCTGCTATGTGTAACTAGGCTAAATCGTACGTACTTAAATCTGGTAACTGTTACTAAAAAGGCAATATTTGAAAATGTAGTCCATTTACCTCTCCAAAAGGGTGTTCACCATTTTTTCAAAGGCATCGTCGCATCTCAGAACAGGGCTCACTATGCCCCACCGCAGGGACCTGCTGTAGTCGTTCAGACCAAAATACACCTGCTCCTCTGCACCAGACTCCTCCTGTCAGACAGAAAGACAGGAGAATCACAAATCGGCACATCAGGAAGGCATACAACAAGGTTGACTTCCGGTTTAAAGAGGAGGGCAGGGCTGCACTTACGTTGCTCTCGCGCAGTGGCCAGTGCACCTCGTTGTAAACGCTAATCCGGGACTGCTGTGTCTGCAGGGTGAAAGGGAAGGAGCTGACCTGCAGGACCAGGAGATTCATCGACTCCAGAGTCTCCCTGCAGTTAATGACGCGGTCAGCCAAGCCCTGCAGCTCTCCATGCGACACTGACCCCGAGATCAAGCTGGGGGAGAACGGAAACAACAAATTAGCCAAACACACACACTGCTGACTTGTGCCTTAAGCTCAGGCAGTGATCTTGTTTTTGCTGCAAGTTGCAGGTCTGAGTGCTCTTGTGTCGTATTGAAGTTTTGTTCTGTGTGTATAACGTAGAACAGCTTCTGCACAGATATCAGTAGACACTGTTGTAGTCTATTGTTAACCGTTTGTAGTTACAGGATAACTACAGTTGGCAGAACATTCCTTACAAAATTGTACCTGGTCAAATCGACGTGGGAATTGTCGTGAATCAGGACAAACAGGGTATACGGATTCTGCTTGACTTTCCTCATGAAGGCCTCAAACTTGCTGTGAACATCGTTGTCTAACCGGACAACACATTTTTCTGCTTTCTGGTGGATGGTGGCTGCTTCCTCGAGACCCAGATCCACCAGAACTCCTAGAGAACAGCACAGGAGAAAAGGCAAGAGGTCAAGAAACGTTTCAGAACTTCTTACTGGAGAAGTGCTGGCAGACCGTTAAAGTCCCACCGGTTTTGTCTCTTTTGCTGCTTACATGGGTAAGTAGATCAAGTTATTAGTTCACTAAACCACCCAGTCCCCGCCCAAAAAAAGAGGTCAGGTTCCTGAGGGAGGGTGAATGTAAATTTTGAACACAGTGTATAAAATATATGTATCACCCAAACTGTATCACTCTTTCTGCTTACCTGATTGTCTGACTCGCTGTGCAGTCTGGTGGAAGAGGACCTCGGAGGGAGGCACCAGGATCATGAAGTCCACTTTGCAGAAGCGGCCCAGGTCCAAGCTCTGGCTGCCCGAGTCAGCTATGGAGCACACCTGGGATAAAAGCTTGCGGGCTACATTCAGCTGTGGAGCGTAGATCTGGAACACTTCATTGCCAATGCCTGGAGAAACACGACAGGACTTTACTAAATGATTCATTACTGGATTGGAATTCAACACCATTTACAAAACATGTTTAAGTTGGAGAAAGAAAAACTTTCAGCCAGGTCTTACCCGTGTCCTGCATTGGCACCATGGCAGCAGCTTCCTGCGACTGAACGCAGTCGTGAACACCGCCTCGGAAAGGCACAATAACCTTATCGCCTCTCCTCTGCTGAAGCCGCTCCAGCTGCTTGTCTAAATTATCTCCTGGAATACAGAAAAAAAAGAATATCTGCGCCCAGACTTATTCAAAGAGCAAAAGTAAAGTAAAAAAAAAAGGCTTTGACTTACCTAACGAGGTTGTTTTGAAATGCGAAGCGAGGATGCTGACTTTCCCGGTGATCAGCTCATAACTGATCTCTTTCAAGAACTCGCTAGTGGTGAGTGTGCTCTCTGCGAGTGCCCTCGACTGATACTGACCTGGATTTAGACAGAGAGAAAGGGTCCGGAAAAACACCATTTACTAAAAGGGAAAAAAATGACCCTTTTTTCAGCATGTATATTTCAACTGCCAAGCATTCACTTTTAATGGTTCAAATCATATATTTTTTTATAAGCCTGTTCGGCACCTACCCAGGACCAGCACACAGAACTCGTTTCCTCGCATCTTGGAGGTGCAGATTACAACAACATAGTCAGGCAGGCGCTGCTGAGGCGGGATCTCGCTAAGGGAACGAAGCGTCTCTGAAATGCCCTCCCCTAGGGAGTTGAGAGTTACGAGGACGTGCACAGAATCTCTGGAGACGCTGGCGGTGAGGCGTGCCAGCCAGGGCAGCTGAGCCTGAGAGACGGAGTAGCAGGAGGGGAGGCCGGTGCTGGGCAGCAGGGACGAGCGCTCCTGCAGGAGTAGCCCCTGCGTGGCCTTCAGGACGATCTGCTCAAACTCCTCCCGCAGTGGGATCTGATCCGAGCCTGCAAACAACAGCAAACAAACCAGCTGAAGAAGAGATTTATTCTTCTAAATATTTTAATGCAACTCAGGTAACATGGTGATATAAACAACACTTTACAGGAGTCGGGACAAGTGTCTAGTTTCAAGTTTTAAAGGTGTGGTTAAAGAGTATTGTTCATTAATAATTTGGGATTTTTTATTATTATATTACTGTGTATCAGGTGCTTTAAAATGGCTGAGAGAATAGAAGTGAGAGCATACAAATACGCAACTAAGGTGGTGTCACTAACCACACCTTCTATTGATGAATGCCTAAAAATAGCCATGGAGCTTACAGGATTGTCATTAGAGGAAGTGGGAGATGGCAAATAACTTTGGGGAAGAAGAATAAAAAAAACATTGCAAGCCCTGACAAAATTTCTAGCAGCTAAAAGCGGAAACAAACTGTTTTAATCCTGCCTAAGACTTCCAGTCCATAAGCAAGATCATGAAACCCAAAACCCAAAGCATTGTGAGATATTAAACAAGTCTGTTAATCCAGACTGCCTTCTTCTGTAGTAAAGACCAACATCGCTGGTTGTATGGGGGGCATTATCCATTGAGGCTTTGCAGTGCTCGCTACTTACCTAATCTAACCAGATACTGCAGGGTCAATAAGATCATACTCTCCACACTCAGTAACTGGCTGCTAGCCATGCCGAGCTTCTCCAAAGTCTTGCCATTCAGCTGGGGGTTCTTGTAGCAGTTCACCAGTAGTGGGCTAACCACTATATCTCCCACGTTGCCATAGAAATACGGTAAAGTGCCATAACCTGAATTAAAACAAAATGACACGAAACAGCTGTTAATCACAGCCCTGCACATTCACCTTTAATCTTCCTCCGAACAGCAACAGCTCCATTCCACTGGCCGCAGACACAGTCTTAAGGAGTGTAGCGGGTGCTACCTGTTAAGTGAGTTTCATCACTGAGAGAATGTGGCAGGTGTAATTGATTAACTGCATTCAATTGGATAAATCGTTTCACCTCGTTACCATTTAAAGGGCCGTGTAAACTGAGACACGGGAGATGCAAGGCTTCATGCGTTTGTTTGTGAGCATGCCCCGTGAATGGAGGTAGTATAATCGTTTTTAGCTTTCTTTTGGTCTAAACTGTTGCGTGCAGTTTATATAGCTGTTAAGCAGTCTGTGGTTGTAATCAACCTGTACCTGCTGTGTGAAAACTTTGGGCTGATGTGGTATTTGACAGTCCTTATGGGAGTTAATCTTATAAACGTTTTGAGTTGAGTTGTGTGCGTCTGTATTCCCGGAGCCTTGCACGCTGCCCGTTAGGAAGGAAAATGTGCACTTGCTTAGCTTAGGCTACTTAAAGGGGATTGATTGGTGTTATATTGGGTTAGAGTGAACTCGAGTAATTCAGTGCTTACTATATTACCCCATGCTAATCTGTATTCTCATTGAATGAGAGTAATACTGGTAACAATGTTACTGGAGAGTGATCGGCTGTATTGTGGGTTATTTTTGTTTGGGTGAATTATTATTATTTTGTGTGATATTCATTTGGTTTGGAGTGTACCAGTTATTTGGTTGTAGTATTATGTTTAATTCTTTAGTGTACTAATTACTTGTTTTACCACAATTGTCCTGATTCTATGAGCTGTCTGTTTAACTGTACAATTTTCTGTATGAAATTCAATCTTCAACTGTTTCATTGATGCTAATTGTATTTGCACTGAATTCAGTTTCTAATTATCCCATTGCTGGTAATTGTAGCCTACCTGTTTTGAAACCTGATTTTTGATTATTTCATTGATGTTAATTGTAATATACTCTTGTTACTTGCCTGCTATTGTGAGTTCTGTATTTTAATCATGCATGTGATCTTTTAACAGAACCCGTGTTTCATAAATAAAGTGTTATACTTTTATCTCTTGTTTGTCGCTCCTTGTCTTTTTCCAATATAGTGTTTTAATTGCCCTATATAACGAACCTGTGTATTTTGAGTGATCTGGTAAATTCTGAAGGCGTAATACCTTCAGTGGCGTAGTCTGGCTTCAGGGTTAATTGGTATACATGGTTTCCAATTGCCACTCTCTAAAGACCCCTTCACCCCACACTTGCTATAGGAGGATGACAAATACTATTTATATTGTATTTTTTTTTTCTCCAGGCAGAAAGTTCTTCTGGAGATTGGCTGTAAAATGTAAAGGAAAGGAGAGCAGAAGAGTTTTGACATTCTTGTTGCTACTTTAAAGGGGATTTTAAACTGAAGAAGAATTCTTAGGCAACTCCCACCCATAAACACACATGCTATCTAGAACCTGTTTTTTTTTTTTTTTTACAAAATTGAAAAATGGTTTACTATAAAAATAATATTAATACATGACATGTTTGGGGGGACCTGGGGTGAAGAAGTCAATGTGAGAACCTGAAGTGTAAAAGTTAATTCACACTCTTACCAATGAGAATAACTGGTCTGACTCCCGAGCTGTTGAGCAGATTCTCAGGTACAATCACAGTCTCTGCTGCGGGAATGGCCTGAGGCTGCAAGACCCCAGACACCATGGGTTGAGGAGCAGGGGCCGACAACAGTGGCTCTGCGAGGACAACAAAAACACAGGAAAACAATGCTAGTGAGCTAGAAAGTCCTGATCATCACAGTATAAATAAATGATGGCATAAATATTATAATGCAGTGGAAGGGTCCCTTTGATCAATGAATCTACTTATACTTCCCTGTGAGGTGTGGTGATTAGGATAATTATCAGAAGAGGAGTCTTATAAAACATTTCCTGAGTCAATAATGGGATTAAAAGCATATCTTACAAGGGCCCATCAGCGTTTATCTTATGCTTTTTAAAAATCTGAATACACTGTGATGTTTAGAAGAAAAAAAAGCATTTTCTGCTAGTCCTGGCAAATGTTCCCAAGTAAAAGTGGTGAAAAAATAAATAAATAAATACTTATTGTCTTGCAAAATCTACATTTCTCTGAATGTACAAAAACTGTGCCTCAGATTGTGTGTCAAGCCAATGAAATGTAGGAAGGAGTGGATAGATAAAATGGGAGCCATTTGGGACCTGAGATTTTAAAAACAATAGAATAAAAAACTGTTACAAGACAAACGAGAGCCAGTGTTATGTATACATCCACACACACAAACCCGAGTAATCAAGGCCCCTAGATAGACCTGAGTGCTATTGCTTATGCCAGTGGTTTTCAACCTGTGGTACGCGTACCTTTACTGGTATGCGACAGGCTTGCCGCTGGTACGCATCGACAGTTCTTTTATGACGATATGATTCCTCAAAACACAATGCTCCCTCAATTGCACCATCGTAATGTATCAATCTGTTTGTACTACTGAATCACAGAGAAATGATAAATTATGATGCATGGCTCCAGTCTGTTACAAATGCAACAACAAAAAACTATTTTAACACCTGTTTTTTAGGGGTCATAGACAAAAATGTCCAATAAACCAATGTTATCTTTCGCCAATCAAATCGTAGAGTGACTAAATTTTTTGAGTCAACACGTCTGTTGCGTCTTGCATCCCAGATACAATAGACTTAGTTACATTGTTTACCGTCAGCAGTTTAAGTATGATTTAATTGCACAATTGATTCCAGACGACCTGATAATATCTCTTCAGCCAAAGAAGCAGGAACAGTAATTTATGAGCACCGTTACCATTATGTAAAACAGTATTAAGCGTCAGTTTTGTACTAAAGCAGGGAAAACCAAGTTTATTTCTCAAACTGACCATTTAAAAAATGTGGCAGCAGCAGCAGAACACACAGAAATACTGTAATTAGGAAGTGTACTATGTACTGCAGCTTACGTGATTGCAGTAAACAAACAACCAAAAAAAACGCCATTTACTAAATTTAGCTCTCACATATATTTTCATTCGCACAATGTGCTTGCTGTGGTGTATTTAAAATCGTAAATATAGCAGAATTAACTCACTGTAATTTAAACTTGTTTTTAGTGAAGAATAAAAGGTAAACCATGAGAGCTGTCTGTGTTGCATGCTGTCAGATCAGGACGTCACTAACACGGAGCATGGCAGCTGCAGCATGCTGTCTCCATATTACTGTACAACTCTACACAATTAAAGGTGCAGTCACCAATTCCATACACAACACTTGCAAAATATTAAAAATATAAATATGCGGAGTTCATGAACAGATTAACCATTCAGCAGAATGAGGCAACAAACAAGCGAGTACAGACACAAACCTGGTTGTAATGGGGTAGGTCTTAAGATTACATAGTTACTGGTACACCTGGTGGTCCCTGCTGGAAACACTGGTAATTGAAATGAAAAGGTTTAAAACCACTGGCTTATACCACTGTTAGTTCGCATCTTACATTGAAGTGATTGTGAACAGAGTTGTTCTCTCATTATCCCGAAATCCCTTGAGACCAATGTGACTTAAATTTGCTGCTGTACTCAAAAATGACCTAGTTTCCATGGAAACCCCTAGCCACAACCAAAAGCAACACAGAATAGGGAGTTTTTTTTGTGCCAACAGCACTGTAGTTGACCAATTATCCAAGTTATTAACATAGGGACCCTCTGGCTTGAGAGGTCACAGGTTCAATACCTGCCCAGGTCAAGCACATCTGTACATATAAAATGAGCATTAGGAGGACTGAGGGTAGGTAAGCTTTATTTATATTTGAATTACTCGGTTCAACAGCTTGCCGGATGGGCAAACATGTGGTCTCAGCAGCGTAAGCCCTACAGAGCTGGAACACTGGAAAGTGTTGTAATAGAGTGGCTCCCATGTGGCATTACCTGATGATCGGGCTACAGGGTGGATTGCAGGAACAGGGACCGCTGCAGCAGGAATCGGCACTGGAGATCCAGGGTACCAGCTGCGATGCCTTTTCTTAGGAGGTCCGGAGCTCATTGCTGCTGGGAAGCAATGAGGTGGGAGAAAGAGTTAGAGAACTGCTTAGATAAAAAACAAACATATGTGTATATATATATATATATATATATATATATATATATATATATTTATATATTTTTTAATAATTTAATCATTGCCAATTATTTTTTATTATTTTCTCCCCAATTTGAAATGACCAATTATTTTCAGGCTCAGCTCACCGCTACCACCCCTGCACTGACTCGGGAGGGCGAAGACGAACACACGCTATCCTCCGAAGCATGTGCCGTCAGTCGACTGCTTTTTTTCACACTGCGGTCTCACCATGCAGCCACCCAAGAGCTACAGCGTCGGAGGACAACGCAGCTCTCAGGCAGCTTACAGGCAAGCCCGCAGGCGCCCGGCCAGACTACAGGGGTCGCTGGTGCGCGGTGAGCCGAGGACACCCTGGCCGACCTAACCTTCCCTCCCCCCGGGCGGCGTGCGGCCAATTGAGCGCCGCCCCCTGGAAGCTCCCGTCCTCAGTCGGCAAAGGAATAGCCTGGACCCAAACTCGCGACGTCCAGACTATAGGGCACATCCTGCACTCCACGCGGAGCGCCTTTACTGGATGCGCCACTCGGGAGCCCCCCAAAACATATGTATATTAATACTAATTACACTATATTAAATAAGTGCACAATAGGCTACACTCGAAAAGGGGAAGGCTCACCTGGGTCTGCAGCGCTGTAGCCAGGACTGTGTGAGGTGGAATGAGCTGCCAATTGAGGAGGTTGTGATGAGATGGACATGCCAGCCTTTCCGCTTTTACTCAACCCGTTAGCAGAGCCATTAGCACGTGCTGCAGCAGGAGCTGAACACACACACACAGGAACTGATTCATACATTCTTTTTTTACTTTGTAAGCAAAAAAAAACTAAGTAAACAATTCATAATGAATGTCAATTCAATTGTATTTATTTGTATAGTGCCTTTCATACCTAAGTATCTCAAAGCACTTTACATGTCGGTTAAAACAGAAAGAAGTCTACAGTAAAATAGTAAAAATTACAAAATAACAATACATAATTATAATAACAACAACCTCAATATCGTGATGGAAATGTACAGATCAAACGGCTTCAAAGCAGGTAACTGGAATAGCTGGTTAAATGGAGGGAAAGGGCATTTACTGCTTTTTTATTACTATTTAAAAAAAAGAATAAAAAAGCATACCAACATTCTTATAGCAATTTAGAATCTAGCATTGGTATTTGCACCATGGTAGTTTATCTAATTAAAGACACAAAAATCCCTACATTTATAGAAAAGCTAACAGAAAAACACATGCAGGTATTCCATTGTATAATTACATAGAAGAATTAATTGACATTGGAAGTAAGGAACACAAGAAATCTTTAAAAATGCCTGCTGATTGATTGATTGCTTTGTGGTAAGAGACAATCGATTAGGGACTACTGCTGTTTCTTATGTTTACTATTGATTGGGAACTGTTAAGTTGACTGCATCTGTCTTCTGTTGATGACCTGGCTTGTCAATAGGACTCTCTTGGAAATAGCAGGTGCAGATCAAGGGAAACAGCCTTGAGAATCCATTAAAGTCATTATGAATGGCTTTTGGTGTTGCTAGGCAGCAACCAAGTGCTTCCACGACCCGACAACCATCATCGATTACAAAATTGTTTTTACAAAGAAGAGCTTGAAAAGAGGGCTTCCGGCAGCACTTTGCTGTTATACAATATATAAAAGGCCCTGTTTGTTTTCTACACAGACAAATAATGTTAACTGAGCTTAAGTCGGTAAACAAGGATTACAGCAAGGTATGGTCAATGCAAGAGCAAGACAGGGCTAAATTCTCATAGCTATTTACTCCAAATCGTTATCAGTGCATTTTTGGTCTGAAAGTAAAAAAACGTAATTTGCATTTCTAAATAAACAATTTTAGACAAACCACAAGCCCCTACATTAAATGTCAGAGTTGTTTATTTCTGTGTTGGTAACATTATTGGGTGCATTTCTGCTATCTGAAAAAACTGTTCTAATAGCAATTTGGAGTAAATGGCTTTCAGAATCTAACTTATAATGTATCATGGAAAGCTTACGAGTAAGGAGTCTAACCTGTGGCTTGATTCTTTGTCACAAGCTGCGAGGACACAGCTGGAGGTTTCGCAAGGCTGCGATCTCTGGACATGTCCAAACTTCCATACAAGCTGACCGTGGAGGACGTCTGTGTCCGACTGGATGGAGAGTCTGCTGTAAGAGAGTCCCTGTTGTCAGGACAGTGTATTTGGTGTCTTTCCTGTATGGAAATGCTGGCAGTTTATATATGTGATCCATATCTTGATCTATCCAGATCCACATAAAAACACACCTGTGTGAATGAAGGACGAACTGCAGCCGTTACTTCCTCCGTTTTCTTGACTCATAGTTGGGGACCTTGAAGAACTTGGTTTAACAAATGACAAGCCTGCTGACTGTCTTGTTTTACATTCTAATGACGAAAAAGTGATAATTAATTATATATATAGTTAAATGCTTAGTTATTACATACATCTGTCTACATGTATTTCTATGTTAAGAAATCTGTAGTTGGGGCTCCCGAGTGGCACATCCAGTAAAGCACTTGCGTAGAGTGCAGGATGTGCCCTATAGTCTGGACGTCACGAGTTCGAATCCAGGCTATTCCACAGCCGACCGAGGACGGAGCTCCCAGGGGACTGCGCTCAATTGGCCGAGCGTCGCCCGGGGGAGTGAGGGTTAGGTCGGCCAGGGTGTTCTCGGCTCACAACGCACCAGCGACCCCTGTAGTCTGGCCGGGCGCCTGCGGGCTTGTCTGTAAGCTGTCCGAGAGCTGCGTTGTCCTCCGACGCTGTAGCTCTTGGGTGGCTGCATGGTGAGTCCGCAGTGTGAAAAAAAGCGGTCAGCTGACAGCACACGCTTCGGAGGACAATGTGTGTCGGTCTTCACCCTCCCGAGACAGCGCAGGGGTGGTAGCGGTGAGCTGAGCATAATAAAATAATTGGCCATTCGAAATTGGGAGAAAATAATAAAAATAATTGGCAACGACTAAATTTATAAAAAAAAAAAAAAGTGTAGTTTATTAGTATACCAGTACCCATATTATTACTGTGGAACTGTATTTTAAAGTAAAAAGGATATTAGACAGCCACGTAAGTGAGTATGATTTTTTTTGTGATATTTAGCCAACTTTATACTACTTGTTACGATTTAGCAGTATGCAAAAAAAAAAATATGCAAGCAGGTGGGCGCAAGGACACTTTGCAGAGCGATGTCAATACCTTTCCAGATGATGAGCGGTCCTTTAGACAAAGCACCCTGAGAGTTCTTCACCAGGTAATACTTTAAGTGCTTCTGCTTCTTTGGCTGGGTGGCCAGTTTAAGGTTGATGTGGTTTGAAAACTCTGTGAAGTAGCGGAATCCTTTCTCTCCACAGCCTACACAATTTCCTGAAAATCCTGTTTAAAATAAAATAATAATATAAAAAATTAACGCACGTTTTTATAACCTACTTTAATGATATAGAGATCCTAATACTGTTGCTCTAAAAGTTGATTTATTGGGGACCTCATTTCAAGGTATTTTTATTTGTATGCAGTAAAGTGAGTAAGAGGGCCAATAGGTCTAATCCCCCCAGCTGGATAAATACAAAGAATCACATCTGTCATTATATCTGAACTATCAGCTGATCAATATTAAAAAGGCAGCGTTTATTGGGATAAAACATTAATGGCCTATTTCTTATTTTTACCCGACAACTACACAGCATTTTAATATTTAATCTCTGCTTCATAAGTAAGTCCCAGTTTACCTGACCAATGATTGTTAATAATTAAGTGAACTAGAATGGTTTTGTATTTTTTATTTTTTATTTGCATAGTTGATTAATATTTAAACATAATAACCAGAGATTATGTAACAAAGGGAACCATTTGACATCAATGCCCATCAAAGACTCACCTAAAAGTGCATTTTTTCCATTGTCGTCCGGCAGGAACCTTTTGTCTACTGCACAGACAAGTATGTGCTCGGAGATGTTTGGTGACTTGGCACCAACCAACTCGAACCCTGCCGGGACTTCAATCTGCTCCATACTCACAGAAACCAGCCGCAAGTCCCTACCAGCCTGACAGAAACCTGCAAAGAGGCATGCAAAGGAAGATCAATGTGGCAACACAACCCCAAAAAAATGCAATCACTGCATGGGGTGGCTTTATTTGTGCCTTATTTGAATGACTAATTTGAGGAATGAGTTTGTAAATGGTCAAACACAGAACAAAGAGCTGGAGATCTTGAGTTAAAATCCCTGTTCATCTATGCATTCACTGTGTCCACTTGGGCAAATCCTTAGACCATTGTGTCCTTCAGTTACACCGAGTGGTACAAGTTGTCTGCAGGTGAGAAAATGTGCTTTTGAAAAGCACTGAAACACAGGGAGATGGGTAGACACTTCTCAAGGATAATCCAACCAAGACACATCTCTGTGTTTTCACAGCTGTTTTAAACCCTAGATGCAGGGCAATCAAATCAATGGTTTTCCAAAGGTCATGCTGTGAGCTTGTGGCTAAACTGAAATGTAATTCCCAGTTGTATGATACATCTAATAAGCCATAGCATCCATTTAGAAAGAAAAGAAAGAGAAACTAAGACATATGAATCAATTCTGGTTTCGTAGTTACCATCCACAGTGCAAGACCCTTCAGGGGCTGGTTTCTCCATGTAGGGGATTGGAGGGCTATTGCTTTCTGACATGTCTTCATCTTCATCCTCCTCTTCTTGGTCCACTTCGTTGGTGACCTGTTCATTCAGAAGCTTGTGGTTACCCCTCTCTGGGTAATGTAGGGAAAGCTCCTTGTCCATCTCCTCAATCTTTGGCTTGACATCTGATGAAGCAACCAAAAGTCTCTTAACTCGTCTACTGAGCTAGCCTATTATACACATGCCTCACTATCATTCACAGAGCACAGTTCCGTTAAAAATTATAACAATAACTTGAATTATGTATTCTGGTATCTAGAGCCATGACCTAACATGTCTCACAAATCCACAGTAATTAACCATATACAAAAAGTGACTATATTTTGTTTTCACAATGAACTCCTGTCTAACATATGAGAATCTTTAGCTTTAGTCCCAGCTCAGTGATGTTACAGTACCTTCCAAGTTAAGAGTTTGCTGTTCAAGGTAGAGCTGAGAAAACACAGGTTGAGGGATGACACTGTTAGAGCGGAGAGATGCCTCGATGGAATTGTGAAGAGCCTCTTCAAAGCGAGTTGATTTCAGTTTCCCAGCGTACGAATTCCCCATTGTCTGGGTAAAGAGAAGAAAAAAAACACAAGCACACACAAAAGCAGTCAGTCTAGTTTTAAACAGAGGGGTCAAATTCAAATGTATTTATTTAACCAGACTAGAACCCTTGAGATATACAACTCATTTCAAGGGGGTCCTGGCAAGAGAAGGCATTAAGGAACAACATTATAAAATCAATAAATCATTTAAAACAGGACAAAAACAGTTCAAACAATCAGCAGTGTGGAGGGCAGCAGTGTGGAGTAGTGGTTAGGGCTCTGTACTCTTGACGAGAGGGTTGTGGGTTCAATCCCAGATGGGGGACACTGCTGCTGTGTAAAAAATAATGTAATGTGTATGTTAAACATAATGTGATATCTTGTAACAATTGTAAGTTGCCCTGGATAAGGGGGTCTGCTAATAAATAAATAATAATAATCATTAAAAAAATGTCTATAAATAAAAGCATAAACAAGTAAAACTATTTGAATTTACAAGATCCTGGTCGTAGTCAATATTTACATGATTTGCAACCCTGGTATTGTGAAGAGGCCGTTTTTATGTTCGAAGGCAATTCATTCCAAAGATGAGATGCCTGATATACAAAGGCACGCTGGCCCATATTAGAGCTTAGTGTGGAGCAGCAGTGTGGGCAGCAGTGTGGAGTGTGGAGCTTAGGGCAGCAGTGTGGAGTAGTGGTTAGGGCTCTGGACTCTTGACCGGAGGGTCATGGGTTCAATCCCCAGTGGGGGACACTGCTGTTGTACCCTTGAGCAAGGTACTTTACCTAGATTGTTCCAGTAAAAACCCAACTGCATAAATGGGTAATTGTATGTAAAAATAATGTGATATCTTGTAAGTCGCCCTGGATAAGGGCGTCTGCTAAGAAATAATATTTATTTATTTATTTATTTTTAAATTAGCATCATAAGCATCTAAATTAGAGCTTAAATTTAGGAATTTTAAAAGTAAGCGCATCATTTGATCTTAGTGCATACATAGGTTGAGTTCTCTAACAGATGTAAAGTAACTTGGAACATTTCCACTATACACCGTATGGTCTAAACACAAAAAATTACTTCTCCAAACTCAGCATGGTCATCTCAGTATTAAAAGCCTGTGTCACACCTGACACCTCTAGAAAGTTTCTAGATTACCAATGAGTCAGCAATAGAGCCAGTACAACTAAAGTGAAATTTCATGATTAAATATTCCTATAATTACATTTTATTTAAAGCAACCATTTTGAAAAAAAAAATGTTCACATAAGACAAATTAATAAATAATGTTATATATTTTTGTGTAAATCTTTGGTTCAGAGAAGGGATACAAGTCGGTTATGATCGGTTCGGTTTTTTATCAACTCTTTCAGCTGTTTCTGACATCCAGCTGGTTTTCGGCAAAACTGAAATGAAACTTTACAATTGAAAAACTGGACTGAATTTGTGCAGCCAAGGGAACAGGACACCATTATTAGTTTTTTTTTTTTTTTTAACTGTGATAAATACAGTACTCTGAATACAATGTTATTGCATTACTCACACGAATGCATTATACAATTAGACACAATGTATAAATAATAATTTTAAAAAAATGTATTAAGAGATATTAAACTTTATTATTTTCCTGGTACCCCCATTGTTTCCGTGGTCCGTTCGAAGTTGCAAATCATGTGCAACTCACATCTGAGTAGAACTATAGCTCATTTTCGAAATTTCAATGATTTAATAAACACGTTTGCTTCAAAGCGTTTGGCAGCATTATAAAATAGCCTCCGATAAGGAAACACTTCTAATTTAAAATGTCATATAGATTTATGTCAAAAAAACTAAAGCTAGAACTCAGGCCCCAAAAAACATACGCAAAGTTCGAATTTATTATGCTGGTTTATTAGAGCCTGCTACTGTAATATGACTATGGATAAGGCCCTTACACTGAATTTAATTAATATGCCAATAGAATGCAGCAACATCGTAATCAAACAAACTAAACTAATTTCAATGTATGCACAGCAGATTAAGCTACCTTAATAAACTCACCTGCTCATAAGCATCTAAATTAAAGCATCTTCCAGATATTTGCACTCAAGACTCCACATAGTAGTCTACAAAGCCCCTTTGAATCCAAGTGCTAGTAAGCGCAGTCTTTCTGAAATTACTATCAAGCATCCCCTTCACTTGCTTTGCAGCTTCGCCCAGTTTACTGCTTATTCAGTGTCACGATGGTTTATCAAAAAACCTAAAAAAGCCAGCACAAGACATCTAAACACCCAGACTAAGTATGAAGCCGCGGTTATCCCCACTGAGGGCTGTCAGAATCAATCAGGCAAGTCATGTCATATCTTTTGATTAATGTTAATATACAATTATTAAGGTACAGGTAGTGGACAAAAAAATGGAAACACCAATGTAAAGTCAGTTAATAGGGCATTGGGCCACTATGGTATCCCGCACTGTGGAGTTCTCGGCGGACCGTTTTTGATGAAACTGGCTGCTCACGCCCCAGGTTGAAATTTGCAGTCAATTGATCTGCAGTTGCTCACCTGTTTTTGCCTTGCACTTCGAATTAATGCACGAATATCACAATCCTGGAGTATGCACTTCCGCCCACTGTTGCCCTTTGCTTATTATGTCTTTCCCTCGGAGTTACATGCCGGCATCACCTTAGACACCGTTGCTCGTGAAACATCAGCAAGTTCAGCTGTCTTGGTCACTGAAGCTCCTTCCAAACACACCCCAACAATCACCCCTCTTTCAAAGTCACTGAGGTCTCCTCTTGCAACTATGCTAGCCATAATTATAGGCAACCAGGCCTGTCCAGCAGGCCTGGGATGTTATTTGCTTAATTAACGCATGAGTCACACCTGTGTGGAAGCCCTTGCTTTCAATTTGGTGTCCCTCATTTACCCAGGTGTTTCCATTTTTTTGTCCACTACCTGTATGTTAATAATTGTCTACATGCAGAAAAGAATAAACTCCTGAAAATGGTGCCGACTGTTGCTGCTTTTTCATTGTACAAATATTTTGGATTTGGTTTCGGTTTGGTTTTATCTTTTGATGCTTTCGTTCAATTTGGAATTTTATGAAAATGTTGGTTTCGGTTTGGAAACTCATAACCGTTGCATCCCACAGATCAGGGAAAAACGCCTCTTGTTCTTACCAGCATATTTTAAAAGAGCTACAATTGCAGAATCCTGGCGCCCAACTCTTATCTTTCTAGTCATTCCATTTACTTCTCTTATTCTGGATTACTTTTATGGAAACATAAGGTGTTTTTGTTTCTCTACATAACTCCTGTCCCTTTTTTTCTCCCTCTCCTCTCTCCTACACCCACCTTTTTTCCACCCCCACCCACATGCAAACACATCTGCTCCAGTTCGGAGGTCGGCCCCCTCATGTAGCAGGTGGCTAATGTGCCAGGAGATGAAGTGAGAGGCAGCCTGTGAGACATGCCTCTTCACCAGGGAGCAGAGTGCATGCTAAAGCGGCTCAATAGGCTGAAAAGCTCTTCAAGCACAGCAGCCGCTTATGACAGGCCCGACGAGTCACACAGGTCAATAGCTGCTGCCACAAGGGCTATTCCTGCCACAAGCTGTCAATAACGGATTCCTTTTTCACGATTTCACCACCCCCACAAACATACACATTTAATTGTATCACCTGCTAATTTAGTTCTACTCTTTCAGCAAGAACAGAAAGATAAAGGTAATGAATGAAATAAAATGGACATAAACAAGATGAGTGTATTGCTCTACAGTTTTGAGCAGAGTTTTCTTTCCTTGACTTTTGCACAGTTTTGCAGTATTTGAAAAAGTTAGCCGTTTACTATGAACCCTAATGTCAGATATGGGAAAACCATTTCTCTACTGCCTAAACTTTTTAAGATCCTCATCTGTGAGGCTTAAAAAAAGTACCTAATCAGCATGTAAATTGGAGTAAATACTGTAGTTTTGTATTAAATAACTTGTTAAGGAACAAGTTGGGTGAGCAGCTTGATGCTTTGTGAGTCCTCAAGTTTCAAGGAAGGTATGCTGACTTTCTGCATCTACTTTGTAGGCTTCAAACCATGAAGTAAAGAAATTCCAAGAATTAAAATCACTACAGCAAGCACAAGTGGTTCTCTTTTTGAACTGAATTTGGCAAGCAGTGAGGTAAATGAAACTGTCCATGTTGATCCAACACCTACATACTTAGATCACTGATAACTTAGTAACACAATGCAAGGCTTGCATTTCCTCAAATACAAAAACAAACAAAAGATCCTCAAGCTTGATTGAACTTAAACTCTCTAAAATCTCTCAGATTTGCATAAGTATATTTTTAAATATGACAAATATAAAATAATGCAAACAAGCTCCATAACCTTATATGAATTACTCACTGGTGAACTATTTTAAGAAGGTTAAATATTAACTAGTTTTAAAATCAAGCCTATTCATTGTGTGCTGCAGACTTAAGCTCCTATGCTACCACTTACCTGATATCCTCTACTTTATTATTGCCAATTCTTACAGTTGGAGGTATTTAAATGATAGAGATAACTGTCATAAACCTTGATGAGACAGTGGAGTAGTATGGACGTTCCAATTGATTTGGTTAACAAGCAGCAAATGTCCATTGTGTTATTCTGTACTTTGTTGGGAGAAATTCTTCCTCATTTTATATATTACAGCTAATATCAATAGTTATGCAGTATAACTCACAAAAAGGGACAGTACATTAGTGCATGTCAATTCACAAGAATTGTCTGATGCAGAGAAGCAGACCACTAAGGACATTTACTCTGTATGGCTTTGTCCCTTCCAAAGGGCTCTGTTGCATTAAACAATGTTATCAATGGCCCAATAGTGAAAAGATGGTTGCACTGTCCATCATTGTGTTCAACCGATCTTTAATGTGCCTGTGGGATAAACTGGCTTTGTTACTGGGGGTCAAAGATTAAAAGACCAGGGATCCGTGCAATGAAGCAGAAAGTGTTTTTCTGGCACGTGCCAAGTCCCTGGGTGCCTGACCTTTTGCTTATTTCCTACCAAGTGTAGAGTTCTGAGGCTAACCCCCTTCTTATCCTGAACAACTACAACCCTAATTAACTTCCATGGTTTGTTCGTAAGAAAATTCAGTGACACTACCCTACAGAATTCAGAGTGACCCGGAGAGCGATACTAACTTGGCTAAATGTGGAAAGAAATAACAATAAAAAAGGCTCAACTCTATTAAGAGTTTCAACGGAACTGGTAAGAATATAAATAATATTTTATACCTCCCAATCTATATACAGTGTTCACCCTTTATAACGCTATAGTGGGGTGCTTGGTAACAAGACTGTGCTATTTGTGTTCCGCCTTATAACAAGTGTAAAAGGGCGACTGCAATGGCATTATGGAGCAAGTGGGAGCCACCACCCTACAGTGTTAGAACCGATTCCGCACTATAACGGTGCGCGTTTTAACGGGTGAGCACTGTATTACACTCTGTCAATTTTTTTTAGTGCACAGGCCTAGTCCCTAGGGAAATGTCAATGTACAAATCCAGCCAACAAACGATTTTGGCACATTTTACTGTAATAGTACAAGCTATTTGTTTATTAATCAGACTGGCAGCTGCCAAGCAGTATACATAATGTATTATTTTGGATTCTGTAAAACTAAAACTTGAATTAATTAACCTGTGAATGAGACCTCAAGAGATTTAGGAAAGCCTGGTGAAAAAGGGTCCCCCTTGCTAGGACAAAAGAACAAATTAACATTCACTATTTCTGCTTTGACTGAGATAAGCTTCTTTGGACAAAGCGTCTACAGTATTTCTTTTTTTTTTTCTTTAAAAGTAACTCCCGAGGGCTTTATGGGAGATGCTTTTCTTTTGTAAAAGCCTTAAAGCATGAAACCACAATTTGCTTCACTGCTGACCCAGTCTATCTGGTTTTCAGCCCCTTGCAATTGTGTCTGACAAACTGCCAAATATTTCTTCCTCCTAGCACCTGGCCTGGGGAGAAATCCAGAATTACAGAGGTCTCCCTTTTTCTCATAGTCACCATGCCTCAGGTGATTCAACAGACGCCTGCTTAGCAAGAGGCCAGCAGTTTCTGGGTGGCGCAAACTAAGCTGTGAACTGAACCTGGTATGTGGCAATGACTGCTCTCACACTGGGCCCTATAGTGCTGCTTATACCACAGTGCACCGGTAATGAATAGCATTTTACAAAATGCTAAAGAAAACCTTGATAGTTTTATACAAATTATGTCAGGGTCAGAGTAATACTTCCAAGCTATAAATGTAATGCACCACTTGGGCTTAAACAGTTTTACAAAATGTAGACCATTATTTACTCTAGTCCCAAAGAAGAGATCAAATACGCTGTTCTTTGTTTGCTGTCCAATTACATTTAGCAAAGTGAATGTGGGCATATGTGCCGCTCTATTCCAGGTTTATTTGGTATAATTAATTGATTTATGGACCTGGTCAGAAGTTTACTTGATTTAATGTAATAAATAAGGACATAGTTAGACGAAAGGCCTGGTCTATAAGTGCTTGATTTTGCCTCCCAAATTAACTGAATGGTTGATTTATGAAAAAGTACTTTTTTTTTTACAATCTTCAGTAATGTAAAGGCAACATCACCTGAGAATTAGCAGTATGTTAGAATTATCTTTTAAATAACTAAATGGGATCCATTTTATATATTTTCACAGACAGAAATCCTCTAAAGAGACTCACATGCACTGTTAGATGCTTGAGTTTCATAACCTTGGCTTTCAAATTATATTAAACTCAGTGATGATACTTGGATCAATTGAATTGACCCTGCTGCGTTTCCCAAAGAGGGTCTCTGTTATGCGAGGATACAGCATGTCTTGAACCACGTGACAATTTGTGTAGGAGCTACCAGATTACCAAGGCCAAGTAGGTATATGCTGCCATTGTTCTTATCTTTTAAAACACTGCTTGTAACAGGTGCCAATGGAAGGTTTATCCTCCCATCCCAACCTACAGCTATGGCCAAAAGTTTTGCATCACTCTATAGAATTAACAAATTTTGCTTCATAAAGTCGAATGGAACCTGCTGAATAATGTCATGTTAACATATTTAATCACATACCGCTTTGTAGTTTTTAACAAAAAAAACTGACAAATTGAAAAATGTGACATTTCGAACATGAAAGACTGTACTGCTATTATGGCTTCCAGTATACTTCTGCGATATCATTTTATAGTTTCTTGATTACATTATGTTAAATGAAAGATCTAAGTGATGTCTCAATCCTAAAATTCTAGGTAATGGAAAACTTTTGGCCATTGCTGTACACTGACTAAATGAACAAATAAATATGCTTTGCTTACCTTTTAAGTTTTGTTTAACAGTCTTGGAACATTTTCACCTCTGTGCCACAGCGTAATGACTAAAGCAGACTTGCAGCTACTTCAATTTGTAAAGCCCTGCTTGTTGAGGACAGAGTCTTAGCACCTACACAAAGACACAAAGAGAGACCAAAGCGGAGCATTAGCATTATCCGGTCTGATCACTTTGCAATTGCTTCCTTCCAACCCTTCCAACCCTTCCAGAAAATCCATGTCTCAACCTAATTCTATTCTTTGCTTTGAAATAAATTGTAGCTAATCATCCCTATGTTAGTAGCAAAGGCAAAGGCTAGCAAAAGCAGTTCATTGTGAGTTTTACTTTGTTAAAATTGTTTTATTCCTTTCACTTACTTCAAAACGGGTCAAATTAGTTTACATAATTTCACATTTATTTAGATGTACAATAATAGCTTTAATGCCAGATTAATCAAGAATGTACTTTTTTCTTACCAGGACACTGTCAAGTAAAGCACTGAAAATGTAGTATTACTGAAAATGTAGTATTATTCTAAACGGTGGAACTGATTTGGAATACGTACTCAACTGATCTAAATGCCACCACGGTTTATAATAAAAGGCCAAAAGTTTATAGTTTATTTCTGTATGTTAAATGTTCTGCTGCTTAAGACCAGTTAATCAAAATAGTGCATTTATCTATATCCACAGGCTAAAAACATTTTTTTAATAATGAAGATGTTCACATTTAATTGAATAATTTTGGCTATATATATATATATATATATATATATATATATATATATATATATATATATATATATATATATATATAGATATATATAGATAGATATATAGATATATTTTAAACAAGATACATAAAATATGACGTAGTTACATCATTTTCTACAAAAAAAAATTCAATTGGATTTGATAAGGAGAGTTAACTTTTGAAATAGGGTATTCACAATTTTCTTTCAGCTGATAGGAACTGAGTAGATCAAAATAACAGTATGAAGTCTTTGAATGTGAAAGTGAAGCATTTGGGTGTGTTACTGTTGTATTCATTTCAAAAGAATCAGAGTCATTTGCAAGTCACAGGGAAATGTATAAAACAGAGCATTATGGCAAGTAACAGAAACTAATTTGAAAAGACCATCCAATTCAGTTGCATGCAATCACAATATCAGTTAATTAGCAAGCCCCCAAAACATCCAGCAGCTGATGTTTGCAAGACTTACAAAAATCAGTTGTAAGGTCTAGTCTAAGTGTAGTAAGATGTTTGTACTCTATCATTACCCCAACATGTTAAGCATCTAATAGCCTTCAAAAATAAAGGATTAAAACCAAATTTTCTTAAATAAAAAGTGCAATGCATACAGGAAGCGTAAAATGAACTGGGGTGAACAAAAAGCACCAATAATTTAACATTAGTCTAGTAACATGAAATCCTTTATCAAAGAAATCTATAGGATATTCTGTTACAGTAATACATCCAAGTTGTTAAGCCGTTTTCCAATACAAAAACAATCCTGACCAAAATCTGTGGTACCTGTAACTATATAACTTCCCAAGGATGCTTGAAGTTTAACACGGCCTCCGCTTTCTGTTCCTCAAGCCCAAAACACTGATTTGTATCCTGGTTGTACCACACCACGCTTCACAACCTCCTCTCTTTCAGTCCACTAAAGCCACTGCAGTTGCTATGTGTAAATCCCTGGGTCTGTGCTCACTCGTTCACTCGCTCACTCACACACTCCCCTGCTCTGCAGGGCACAGCACATGCTTGTCCGATACAGATGGTCAGTAAGGTCAAGCCTCAACACTCCTCTAAGAACCACAAGGGCCTTAATGAAAAAGTGGTAACTCAATCCAAATGGCTACCCAGGACAAGTCTGGAGTTTTGCTTCCCTGCCTCACACTCCACACTTTGCCAACTAATAATGACATTTTAAATGCATTTTGGACTAATTCGAATGCAAGGCAATACCTTTGCCCTCAGGCTCTGGAACCTCTGTTCAGTAAGCACACATTCTCCTCAATGGCCACCCTCCACCCCCATCCCTTTTGTTGATCCCTTCATTTGCATAATTACTTACACCCAATAAAGATGAAATGGAACCAGAATGCAAAAGAGCTTTTGTCAATCTGCAATATATTGAAAATACTTCAGAAGTGAAGAGTTACAGTACACACATTTTTTACATGAGCTAAACTTGATATTCAAACCTTTTTTCAGTACTTAAAACAATTTTGTAAAATACAGGGTTAATAAAAATTCTTATTTTTTTTAAATATAATACTTTAAAGTAAAGGTTGACTGTGTATGTCAAGGAATTTACTGCAATATATTACCATTACAAAGTATCATGAATAGCTGATAAAAAAAAGCTAAAGTCCCACATTACTGTAAATACTAATAATTTTTAATTATGTGCTTGATTTTGATTCCAAAGGGAAACAGCAGGGAGGTAAAGGATCAACCAAAAAAAAAAAAAAAAAACCTTCAGCCTTCTTCAAGTTTCCACCATGGCTAAATATAAAATATGAGATAACATTCTCATTCATTAACCCCTCCAGTAAAAATAAGACCAGCTTGTGAATCTATTAAAACCAAGTTTACCTTCCATCACATGCCACACAACTGTCAGTCTTCTCGCTCCAGCAGCAACCACTCCAAATTTAAGGTATCCCAGCAGGGAAGCAACACCACTAAAATGAAAACCCTCACAATCCAGTGTTGCCTCAATAACTCAAGAAGCTGTCCACACTAATTCTAGCACTCTGCTCTGTCCTTGTTCCACCTACATTGTACACGATACTCCTCAGGTCTAAAAGAGATTGCTTGTTCACTGCTTCATGCTGCAAGACCCCCACCCGCCCAAATCTCTCCACCCCCTACAAACACCCTCCCCCTCTTCCCCTGCCTATCCTCATTTCTACCATTTGCTCCAGTTCACTTGTGACTCATCCATCTTGCCAGGCTTATCCTGAAGTGACAGCTGCTCTTAGGAGGACCATACTGCTGAGCGAACAAAAGACGACAACATCTCCTCCAGCTACTCTGAGGAGGACCATACTGCTGAGTGAACAAAAGATGACAACATCTCCTCCAGCTACTCTGAGGAGAACCATACTGCCGAGCGAACAAAAGACGACAACATCTCCTCCAGCTACTCTGAGGAGGACCATACTGCTGAGTGAACAAAAGATGACAACATCTCCTCCAGCTACTCTGAGGAGAACCATACTGCCGAGCGAACAAAAGACGACAACATCTCCTCCAGCTACTCTGAGGAGGACCATACTGCCGAGCTAACAAAAGACGACAGTATCTCCTCCAGCTACTCTGAGGAGGACCATACTGCCGAGCTAACAAAAGACGACAACATCTCCTCCAGCTACTCTGAGGAGGACCATACTGAGCGAACAAAAGACGACAACATCTCCTCCAGTTATTCTGAGGAGGAAGAGAGAGAAAGGAAGAACCACAATTCCAACAGAAAGACACCCTCCTTCATGGATCACAAGATTGTAAATCTCAGCCCTGAGTGAAAAACCACAGCTTCACTTTCCCACTATGGTTTATTGGGGTAATTCCAATCGTGGGCGACCCTGGCAATATCAGAATGCTTTCCGAGGAATGTGTCATCAGAACTTGCCCCTGGTTTCATGAGCTTGTTTCTCCCCACACATACAAAACACTCTTCAAGGGTGTTGGGTCGATTTAGTTTCTTTATTTATGTGCTGGTAAATAAATAATTTGTGGAATTAATTGCTATCTGATTTTATCCAGTCAATTACCTGGTGTCTGGTTATTATTATTATTATTAGCAAACGCCCTTATCCAGGGCGACTTACAGTTGTAACAAAATATCACATTACAGATAAGAGCAGAAATAAAGTACAATAAAATCAGTAGCAGACAAATCAAACAAGAGCAAAATCAAGAATACAGTAAATCAATGGTCGGCAATGGTCGACCTGTGCTGTCCGGCCCGCAAAAGCCTCCTTGGCAGGGATATTAAAAATAAATAAATAAATAAATAAATAAATAAATAAATAAATAATAAGCTTTAGAACATTCAGAACTTGATCCCACTTTTGAAAAATTGAGGAACTAAACGCAATTCGTTTTATTCGAAACCGTCAGACACGTATAGGTCGGGTTTTTAAAGATCGAAAAAAACCTCGAGGGTTTTGCCTGAGAGGAATAAATAAGAATACGGCCCAACTATCGGATCAAGCATGTTAGTTATACACCAAGCTCAGAATCGGATCAGAGCTTGATCGAACGTTTTTAAAATGGACCATGCATCATCAAAATACATAACTGAAACCTTTTTAAAATTGCTAAAATAATATTTAAATAAGCACTATACTGAATTTGGAGAATTGTAACGATAACTTAATAAACTTTAAAACCTGCTTTCAGGGATATCCAAAAATATTTATTTCAGATTGAAACGGAGATCATTTAACGTTTTAGAAAACATTAAGCAAAATTGCATTTAAAAGTAGCTTTAACAGTACTGTATTAAGATAATATCAATTAGAACAACTTTGTATAATATTAGTTTGTGTTTAGCTATATCTGACATTTCTGTTTTTGCCGTATAGCTACAGAAAAAAAAAATAGACCTGACTGTGTAATGAGGTTTCATAAATATTTCTACGTTTTCTGTGTTGACAAAGTCATACTGGCGTTCTCATGTTATCGATTACAATTAAATCATTGCTTTTTAATTAGATTTAACGTGGTAGGTTTTTTTTAATGCATATCATTCCCCCCCCCCCCCAATTCCTTTTTTTCAATAACTAGCTTACCTTTTCACAGCCTCAATCTCCCCCTGTCCGCGACATTTTCCAGTTGCAGCTGTCAGCACTTGATTACATTTGCTCAAAATGTGTTGATAATTTGCCCTGAACCGACGCTGCAGCTACATGTTTGTGTGTATGTGGCTATACCGCTGTAAAATATCTGTGTGCCCGTCAGAAAATACACACGACCGTGATTACAGTAACATTTATTAAAATATTTTTAGAAGTTAAAAACACAAAACAAATCCAGATACCGGTATTAATATACTCGACCTGTTTTTATAGAATCGCTGGAGTTTAAAATTATACATGCACAGTAGTTGCTTCTGATTTATGTTGTTTAAATTAAATGTATTTCATTTTCTGACAATCAGAATCTTCAATCTCTGCGCCACGCATATTCGCTTCTCATTGGTCAGTTTCCCTAGTTACGGCTGCGCAGCTCCAGGATCGGATCAACATTTCGTATGAGTGGAGCTTGATTCTGATCCGCCTAGTACAATGCCTTTTCATGATCCGGCTCCAGTGAGTCTGGATCCGTTCCTGTTTTTTGATCTCGTTAGTACAACCGGCCCCTGGAGTGACAGATGTGATGGCGATACGAAGGCAGTCCTCCAAAGATTCTTGGTCAGCCTGTTTAGTGCATCGGTTTTGCTGGCGTGTCCCCCAGTGTATGCTGGGATGGCAGGTCAGACAGAGAAGGTAATTTTCAGTTTCAATAGTTTTAGTTAGGCCGTTACAATTTTAAATAACGTATGAACATATGTATATATCTCAATGATTATTAAAAAAAAACCCTTGCGTCGGCCGGGGGGGGGGCTTGTTATTGGGGAACGGCAATTGGCCCGCTCTGCGGCTGCCAGGGGATCAATTGGCCCGCTATTTAAATTACTTGCCCACCACTGCAGTAAATAATTACATTTAAGAGCGAGTTCGACTAAAAGCAGTTATTAACTTATAGTAAAAATATTTGCTTATACAAGTAAAGTCAAGTAAGAGCACGTAGTAAGTACGATAAACGGATGAGGATGATTTCAAATAAGAGCAATTGCAAAACATGTGAATACGGATACCTATAAGAGTAAAATCAAGTATAAGATACAGGAAATAGTTATAATTAAGAGCAGTAGTATAGTACAGCAAGGTATGGAGCAGTTCAGTGCAAGTACAAGCTGATGCAAGTACTGGTACAATTGGGTGCCATATAGTCCAATATAGTCAAGAGCTGTGAGTTTTACAGATGCTGTCTAAACAGGTGTGTCTTGAGAAGGCGCTGGAAGGTGGTCAGGGACTGAGCAGTCCTGATATCCATGGGTAGGTCGTTCCACCACAGAGGGACAAGGGTGGAGAAGGAGCAGGCTCTGGAAGCAGGGGAGCGGAGGGGGGTACAGATAATGCTGAGAGTAGGAGAGGGAGCGGTCGAGAGTGACCCCGAGGTTCTTGGTGATGTAAGCTGAGTAGCAATCAAATGCCCTTACATATGCAAAAAAGTACTGATATGTATACATTATTAATGCTAATAATGTAAAATACTTCTCTTTCATCTTAGTTAAGCTAGCCAAAATTACCTTCAGCCATTTCAGCACCACCATGCTAACCTTTTCTGTGCTTTTGACATACTGTAGTAATGAAGGATCAACCGATTATTCTGAAGGTAGCTTCATCCAGTTCATTGCAGCCCTCATTAATTACATTGTAAAATGTAGCATGATTCTACTAAAAAATAACATGATTTACTGCAGAACTGTACATAACATAACTACATATTTTTTAAACACATTTTCAGCTTCTCACAAAAAACTTAGCAACACATGGTTTCAAACTGTTAGGCCTATATAACTTCTATTATAAACACCTACAAATCTAGTTGATGAATTGTACCATGTGACTTCAAAATTGCTTATAAACCACTCCTTCAAGTGCATGGGTGAAGTTAACTGTCCCAATTGTTATTCGTTTATATATATACACACTCACAAGCCTTCATTTTTTGTTCCTTTACTCTGAGAAGGTTTGCTCAGCTGCTGAATAGCTGCGTGGATAATGTAATATAACAGGAGTAACTGGTCAACAGAAAAAAGAAAAGAAAAAAAAAGTAGGCACAGAATGGAACACTGCTTGGAAAACTGCTACCAAGAATTTCACACTCAAACAATGGGAGGTCAGAGTAACAAAAAGTAAAGCAAAGCAAACCCAGAAACTCCAGACCAGGAGACTCCAGGAAGAGAAATATATTAAAAAGATATATACAAATATATTAGAACTCTCTCCCAGCTTTGGTCCGTGATGCTCCCACAGTCGCTCGCTTTAAATCAACTCTCAAGACCCACCTGTTCTCACTTGCTTTCCATGCTCTTTAAGCCTGATATCTGCTATTAGCTGCTGTGTTGCTGCTACTATTTCATGTATTATGTTACTATCATGTATTATGCACTTTCAACTGTATTTAATGTATTATGCATTGTTTTTTTTGTTTTTTTTTTACTGTATATCATGTATTATGCATTTCTCTGCATTTAAAGTATTATGGATTTTCTTGTTGTTACTGCATCTTGTAAAGCGCTTCGTGATGGTGGTCCACTATGAAAGGTGCTATATAAAATAAAGATTGATTAATTGATTGATATCTAATGAATGCAATGCACTGGAATATTACAACACATTTTGAAATATAGTTTTATTTATTTAACTTATATTTAAGTTGTATTTATTTAAATGTATTTCAGTGCATACCAAGAAAATGTATTTGTTCACTTCCCTAGAATTTTTAACTGAAGTGTATTTCCAGTACATGATGAAATACGGAAAACAATATAAAACTATATATTTATAACCGGTAGAGTTTTTGACAGTGGCAAACCCTTATAGACTTTCCAAATGGACCAAATAACAAAAAAAAACTTTGTTAGATTTTACAATGCAAACACTACTTAAAATGCCACAAATCTTAATCTTTATCACCGTTTTTAATTAAAATTTTAGCCGCGAGATTGTGAGAAAAAAATACTTTACATTTAAAAAGTACAACATTTAAGCACCATCTAGGTGAAACAAGGACATTGTAAGAATAATCCTCTATCTAAACATGACAACTATTTCTATTCAGATTCTAAAACAGTGGGGAAAGGACATAAACACAATAGCCTAATCACAGAGGTACACATATCAAGAAGGGGTTCTTGTCACCAAATGCGCCCAGTCAAGGTGATTCTTCTGTAGCAAAAGCAGCCAAAGCAACATCTCAAATAAAAACTGTACCTACAGTAGCAATGGTCTCACCTAAAGAGCAAATTATTTATTTTTATTTATAGTAAACTCCTCACATTGACAATGCAATATAAGCCTAGTTCTACATGTACTGCACTTTGAGGCTTTGAAGACACTCCTCGAAGCACAATGGGAATGTTTTGTATGCAGAACTCCGCCCCTTCTTGCCCACACCTCAAATCACTGCCCCACCAAGTCATCCCTGCCTGAGTGATCAGAAACAAAAGGATATATTCATCTCCTACATTAGGGCCAGTGCTGAAAACTGGTTAAAATGTAATCCATTCAAATCTCCTCCAAAGAAGGCTTTAGCCTCCAGTAGATCAAGTGCTAGGATGCAGGACCCTTTGTCTTTTTTTAGATTACTAGACATTATTTTTATGCACAAGCTTTCCCTTTAATTTTGTGGGTGTAGGGTCCAGATCCTGTGCTGCCTTGGATAACGACATTCTTCTGGTTCCAGTACAGCCACACTAGGGATAAGAATTGCTGTTCCATAATCCCATGCTTTTGGGATCAGTGGCTGCATGTTAAATTAACATTTTAAAATTAGAATGAGAATGAGGGAAGTGCTCTTCATTCTTTTTTCACAGTACAGTGTTTCCTATTGGTAAAGTACATTATCACACACACATTAGCTTGGACCCACTTACATGCTGTGGATCAGGAGGTCCAGGAGTTGACCAGCTTTGGGGGTTACCTCTGCACCTTTCCACACGAGTAGATAAGTCTAATTGAGCTATTGGACTGCACAGGGCTTCATGTATTGTCTCACACAGACCGTAGAAGCAACCACGAGACAGCTGTCATCCCTACTCCCAAAGTCTAAATACAACCTGCAAAGATATTATTAGTGACTTGTATGTGTGTGAAAGAAATCTTAATCTTTTTATTTTAACTACATACACGGAAACTCAAAAGAAAAGTATTATTTTTATAGTATTTACTGATTTTTTTTTTGCATGAATGAATCTAGCTTTAAATATCTTAATGCATTTACAAGAAGTAGAGCTATGTAGAGTTCATTATTTCCCTACATCTTCCCATATTCACTGAAAACAGTACTGGAGGCATTTCATTGAGAAGAGATTGTGTTAATCAATGGGAAGTGTAAAACAGCAGAGTTTGTTTAAGCTATGGGAAGCAGATCATGTACTGTAATTTGCTCTTCTGCCTCCATCACACATCTATCAAACAGAAATAATTAAAGGTTTATGAATAAACGAACTTTCCATGTATTTCTCGCTCACCCGGGGTTAAAAAGAAGCCCCAGTGTCACTTGCTAGCAGGGTGGCAGGCTGTGGTCTAATTCCCTTATAAAAAGCTGTCAGCTACCTGCTGAGCACTGAAGTGCAAATCCCACTAGTGAGAATGCCAGATGACTCCAGAAACCAAGGAGGCTTCAGTCAAGCTAGCAAGACAAAAGGCAGCATTGCAGCTGAATGCCATTGCTGAAGTCAGCACCAGACTGGGCTCTGAATGAGCCAAAGGCAGATTAGCCACGGGAATCTAAAGGGGTAATGTGGGGGCGACAAAAGAGGCATTTGGGCAGATGAAGAAGTCATCATCATCATTAAACTGCTGGACGTTTACTGTCCAGTTATAAAACTTATTTTAAATTGAGCAACTTAAAAGGGCAATAGAGGCTGATGGGGGTTATATATCACCAGGGACTGCAGCCAATTCATTAAGGGGCTGCAAGCTTTTGTCTCTCAACACAGCTGATTGCTGACCTCATACTACACTCTGATAATCTGACTGGGTTTAAGGGCAAGGCATTTAACTTCAAAACAGATTTCAAACACAGGCCAGCACCTTCTATTAACAAAGGCTTCTAAGCACCACCCTCTAAAAAGATTTCAAATGCAGACTTACAAAGTAAAACACATTTTGCTTTAACGTTTTGTCCGATTTACAATTTTATTAAAACATGAAAAAAAAGACTCTGTGTTATCTACAGTGAAAGAAATGGCCAAATCAGGATTTGGGTTAGGGTTGCTACCTGTCCGGGTTTGACATCTGTGTCCGGGTGGCAGGAAAACAAGCCCACGCGCCCTAATGTCTGGTTTTAAGTGAAACACATAAGAAACACCAACCTTCCTTTAATATTTTTTTTGACACACATTAGTTGCTTACAGGATTTCCACTATTTTATTAGAAATGTACTGTTTAGTACTGATCTGTACATTCTACTTTGTCCCCAGCATTTGAATAATGCTGAAGACAATGAACATGTCCATGTGATGTAAACAATCAAATATAGTACTGAGCTAATGTGTGATTCAGGACTCGCAGGATTAGGTCTAAGGATCCTTCACCCTGAACTTCAAAATCCAAGCGAATATGGTGTGGTACAGTGGCTTGCGGTCAAGGCAGACAGCGGAGGAAAATAGCACCAACACAGGAACTGTAGTTCAGCGCTTTCTGTGCACTTTTAATAAACACAAAAAAAATAAAATACAGGAAACAAAATAATAGTTTGAACAAAACACTACACACAGAACTCTTCAAACTGATCAAAACAAAACAGCACCCAAGCACAGCTATCACGGTACCTTTCTCACAGTCTCTCTTACTCTCCTTCTCTGCTCCACACTCCACAACCACACCAAACATTCATTCCTTTGTATACTTTTATTTATTCCACACTTTTCCAACCCTACCTCAATCACTCAATTACACAATTAAACAGTTTCCATCACCAGACAACCACACACATGCACCCATGTGTAGGGCCTCTACTCTGCACACATCCTCCCCCTACTTTATCATAATGGTGGTTTCATGGCAAATTTCGCCCACCACTCAAGTAACGTCACAATTCATTTTTGTGATTACGAGTCAACAGAGTAAAAACAAAAACATATTGTTTACGTTTTTTATTGGTATTTAATCGTAATGTTTATACTTGTATGCTTTACATTACATTGATCTGCCTGTGATTAAATAACCTTTTCAGTAAATACAAAAATACATAAAATATGGTTTAATTACAATATACAATGGTAATTAAACCATATGCACATGTCTATGCTTTACATATTTAGCCATTTGTCACATTTAAAAACCTGAACCATATTTGAGTCATGTTTTGACTCATTTTGTCTCTTTCAACACACAACCGATAGTGCTGTTCTTTTGTAGTTTTTAATGCGTATTAATATTTGTAGAGGGAGCAGAATTTGCCATGACATAACGGCTGCAAAATAATCCTGACAGTCAGAAACGGGATCTGCAGGCTCAGAAATCCAGTGGCTATCTGGAATAATTCTTTGTGAAAAAAAAGAGGTAGGCAGCATTGTCACTTCAGAAATTACTTTGACTTACCATTGCGTTACTCATCACCACAGCTACTTGACTCAGGTAAGATTACTATTTTTCTGTGGTGGTACACGGTAAATGTACATTGTAATTAGGGCTTGAAGTTTTCGGGTTTTATTTTTGATCACATAACGTCCCTTTAAACTTATTTTGATCCAATTCTGTTTCCTAATTAAACTTTTAAAAAGCTATGTTAATTACAAAACAATGTAACTTGTTTTTACCTTCATATATTGACCCAGACCAATTCTGTTTCGCTTAATTTTTATTTCAAACAGACAAGACAAATTATGTGAATTGCCTATCACTGAACCTAATCGCATTTCATTCTTGCAGTCACCTAGTTAACATTTAAAGAGAGATAGAGATTTGGAAAATAAAAACCAAAAAGTTCAAGCCCTAATTAAAATGAACTAGTGAATTTCATGGGCATGTATTTCTTTACTGTATCCACTATGGCTTACAAGTTCAATTGATAGAAATATCACCAGCACAATACTGTGTACATTACATGATTACTGATTTGTATAGAGATCTGGTGGTATTGTGTTAAACTGTATTACAGTATACTGCAGTTTTGACAGACCTAGGCTGACTGAGAAATATGTCCGGGTTTAGTCTGTGGAAAAGGTGGCAACCCTAATTTGGGCCTACTGCAGTATAATATCAAACACTGTTTAATAGATTATTTTAAACACTTAATTTCCAACAGTTATAAGGCACTAACAGTGTTCCAAATACATATTTTCTATTAGAAGGGCCACATACAATTTAGTAATTCCCATTTCTGGCCCCGAAGGAAGAGGAAATAGCTTGGATGAGACCAGGGTCTCTCTTAGAACAGAATTATCTGATATTTATTTAAAATGAATCGATCACATTGGTATTGGATTCTAGTTCCCCTCCCAAATGTTGACCAAAATCCAATTTACAGTTTGCACTATTTTCAAGTGAGCTGTGCAGATACTACTTTTCTGTCCATTAAGTGTACTGTGTTGGTTTTAAAAATTAGTAAAGGGACTAAATTGTTTGCTGCCTTTCCCCATTTTTTCCCTGTTTTGATAACTATCATATGTACCTGTGGTTCCTTCTTATCCCAATATTAGCTTAACCTTTGAAATGGGCTAATCCATAACAACAGGCTACTAGGAACAGAGAGGTCAGCATGACCTTGCCAATTCCAGCATTCCTGTAATATTTACACAGAACCCAGTTACAAATGTGCTTAAGCAGTCCTAGTAGATAGGTGTAAAATGCCAGTGCCAAAGCCACTACTACTGTGGCTTATCTCTTTCCCAGCCTCAATAGCCCAGGGTAGTCCTTTATCTGACAAGAACCAACTCGTCTGCACAGATGGCTAATATTTTACGTAAGCCACATTGCTTCCTTTCGGATTGATTAACTTGCATTGTCAGGGAAGCTGTTTTCAGTATCAAAGCAATCCTTTGACTAAATTTACAAAGGTAAATTGAATTGGGGGTATATCTATGGCTGTACAATCATACAGTATGTGGCTTAGGTTTCAACTGAAATTGGTTTATTATTCTAGTATTATTTAACTGAAATACTACACATCTTGCTCTTATTGTATTCTTGCTCTTATTGTATTACTTGTATTGTAACACTTGAAATGTATTTGCTTACGATTGTAAGTCGCCCTGGATAAGGGCGTCTGCTAAGAAATAAATAATAATAATAATAATAATAATAATAATAAACATGTAATAAAGCCAATGTGGCAATAAGAACCTCTGTAGAACAAAGGCCCAAAAGTAACTAGAGAAGTACACTGTCGCTCTAAGTAAACACAAGCTTTGCCCTTATTTCTTATCGCTTTGCACCAAAGTGTGAAAAGACAACATGCCCATTAGAGTTAACAAAGCGTGTGTAAATTATCTTGGGAAAAGTCTCAAGAATGCACAGTCAGCCGTTCCAATTAAGTGCAAACCACAAGATCACGACCAAAGGATCCATCAGGCGATGATGTTCATTGTATTCACTTCATTAAGGGGCAGGAGCGCTCATGCTTCTCAACTATTTCAATTCGCACAACATCATCAAACTTCCTTTTTGTTGTTGTTGAAGCCCCTTTTGATATTACTTTCTTTTGAAATACAAAAAAAAAATGAAAAAAATGAAAAATTCGGATAGCCTTATTTAAAATTCTTTATACCACTATTTCCAGACTGGTTTCAGTTCAAAATTGAGCAAAACTTGATATATTGCAACTTATTGCAATGTGGTACCTTTCCAACTGTGTACAAATAATAACAACAGTCCGAGACTGAATTTGACAATTCAAACCAGAACTTAAGAACTGTGTTTATAAACGTTTTATCAATTGCAAACAAAAAAAGTCATGGAAAAAGGTTTCATGATCATTAGTTATGTTACTGCCAAAATGGTTTCACTTTTGAGAACAGATAAGGTGCTGTGCTAGCATAATTTAAGGTATTTTCTATTATTGCAAATAATATTTACACAACAAACGTACAGACGTCATTATTTAATACTACTATTTATATACAACATTAACACTATTTTTGCCAACAATATGCTTGACAGCAAAGGCACCTGGCTGGTACAGGGATATTTTAATAACTAAAGGTGACCTGCCACCTATGGGACAGCTTGCCTCTGCTGGTGATTTAAATCCCTGAAGGCACAGCCTAGCAAATGGGTTTACATAATGACATTTAACAGAAAGATACTTTATACATTTTTCTATTATACTATGAAGGAATTCCAATTGTTTAGCTCTCTCACATCCAAATACAGCATTCTTTTTTTTTGTTTTGTAAATTTTATAAATTTAGCAGTCGCCAATTATTTTTATTGTTTTTCTTCCCAATTTAGTAGTGTCCAATTATTTTTAGGCTTAGCTCACCACTACTACCCATGACTTGGGAGGGGTGAAGACCAACACACGCTGTCCTCCGAATCGTGTGCCATTAGCTCCTGTCCTCGGTCGGCAAAGGAATAACCTGGACTCGAACTGGCGACATCCAGGCTATAGGGCGCATCCTGCATTCCACACGGAGCACCTTTACTGGATACGCCACTATAGTGTTTGTTTTAACACAAATGAAAGCTTGTGGTGGAGGCGCAATGCAGCAACAGAATGGGGAATGACAACAGATCCTCTTCCCAGATTCAGGGAATAACTCAGGAGCCCTCTACCAGCATTCAATTCCTTTTGTTGTTACCATGAACCTTCTAGGGCAAACCGTTTAAAATGCAATTTAGGCAAGCTTATTAGTCATGGTTTGTAAAAGGAGGTTTAAAAGCCACGTTTAATGCGACACACAACTTAACAAAACATTCACCCTTATCAAATGACAGGAGCAAGTTAGGGTCAAGCTCAGCCACATGTTTTTATGAGGCTATTCTTTTGTAACCAAACATCATCGGATATGAAAATAAAGGGGGAAAAAAATATGTTACATGTTAAGTGCCAGTCCCCAAAAGCCGTATTAACATCTTTAACATCTTAAACAAAACAAAATAAAGATTCTAATGCGAAATACTTTTAAAATAGTTGAGCGAGACATAGCTTCAGTGCAAAGTGTTTGCCTATTTGGTTATATAGGATTTAATGCTTCTGTGTATTGACATCAAGTATTTTCTAAAGAAACTGGAATACTATGTTGTTATAAGCTTACATTTAAAAAAATGACTACAATTTCATAATGAAAAAAAGCACACATTCTACAAAATAAAATTAAAAAATTCTCTGCAAAAAAATGTATAAGATCTTTGCATCCAGTACCAACAACCTGAAACATGTTTTGTAGAGTAGCCAAGAAAGCCATCTGTTCACCCAAAAGGACAGTAATAAATATCATCTTAATGGAGGCTTGTATCCATGGAAACCAGTTTTCATGTGGCATTAAACATCTTTTTACTTTATTTTATATGAGTTATTTAAAAGATAATGCCCTCAAAGTGAACAGCAGCAAGTTCCTAAAAGGAACCTCTCTCCCTCTCTTCCCCTGAAGGGGACAAAGGCAACTTGAATGCAGGTTAACGGATGAAGTGACACCTTGACAAAGAAGTTCCTTCATGACCAGAAGAAATAATCCCCTGTCCACTTCCTGCAGAGACAGGAGGCTGTGCTTATCCATCATCCCCTCTTCCTGACCATTGCTTCCCTGAAGCTCCACATCAGCACTGGCAGGAGGGGCAGTCTGTTTTTGACTGATGGGTAAGAGGCTTGTCCGTGCCAGACAGACAAAAGAAGAAAAAAAATACTGGAATCAATAAAGTCTACCTTGGACTACATTTTACAACCTAATCACTTTTTGTGGTTGTTGTTCACTGACCCCTCTTCAAGAAAGGCATCCATTAGAAGAAACACAAACTACTCAAATCCAGTAACTGAAAAATAAATGCACTGGTTTTGTTAGGGTTATGTTAGTCTTTTCTGTCAAATAACTAATTGAATGAATCATGGGATCAAAGTCAGTAACACTATTTTATTTTACAATTCATTTTCAGACTGCAGATGTACAGCTAAGGCCAAACATTTTGCCTAGAATTTTAGGATTGAGACATAATTTAGATATTTTATTTAACATCATGTAATCAAAGAAACTACAACATGATACCGCAAAGGTCAACCGGAAGCCATACTAGTAGTACAGTATTTCATGTTAGATTTCAAAATGTCACATATACTTTTTGTTAAATATATGGAAAACTACATAGCGGTATGTAATTCAATATGTTAAAATAACATTATTCAGCAGGTTTCATTCGACTTTATGAAGCCAAATTAGTTAATTATAAACCTTTGGCCATAGTTGTAATTAGACTTGTCATATTTGTTTGCATGTGTTTCATGTTACAATGTATTAATTTTAATAATGTAGCTGGCTTAGGAGGCAATTATACTATGATATTTTTTTTTACTGAAAATAAATATGATTGTTTACCATTAAACAGGCTTTCTGGTTTACTATATATAACATTGATGTTATTAGCTTGTTTAAACCATTGACAGAACAGTGGGTGTGGCTGGCTTGAAAATAGCTATTGGCACAACTTCTCAATGAAGTTGCTAGACACAACTATTGAAGGCCACATAACTGATACTGGGAGCTTATCTGTCAGTATAGAGTCCTTGAGGACTCAGCCCTGCACTTCACAGGTAAATATTTAGTCTGCGTTTCGGGTGAGTGGGTGCTGCTGGGAGTCTGGATTACCTCTTGCAGCTAGATGCACATAGACTTAAAACACAATACAAATCATTTATATAAAAAAAGAAAAAGAAAAAAAAGGCTTGGTTTACATAAAAGCCAGACTCTGGACCTGGTCCTTCAAAGAATGTCCGTGACCTCATATTCCAAACAGAAACTATAGCTTTAAATAAAACAGCATAGAGAATACTACATTATTCATAGCATAGCCTTGCTGTTTGAATGTGTGGTCTAAATGGCAGCAGACACCGGGATATCTAATGGTATGATTCAAGTCCACACTCATTCCAAGGATGAACACAGCTATTCATGCAGCAAACTAAGAAATAAACCAATTTCCTCAAGCTATAGTTAGTACAAAAGGAGGAGAGAGGAAACAAAGATGACATAGAAACTGTAATTTTGCAAAATAAATTGCAATTTAAACTTTTATATAGTGTGTATTATTAATACTATGCATACATGCAGCTGAAGGAAGGTTGGGGAAGGTGAACTGACAAATGTGTTGCTATTTAAGTATGTCATGTTATTTCTATGGGTTGATAGAGGGGAAAAAAAACAAATTATATTTTATTAAATAACTGACGCCAACATTGGGCACTGGTTTTTGTTTTTTTTCTCAAGTAATTGCCAGACAACAATCAAATATGTTGGCCATTGATTTGCGCACTTGAGTGTACTCTTTAGCATGCCAAGCTATAATTTAAAATCTTTAAAAAAAACTAAATGGGTACCAGGCAGAGAGTTTCTTTCATGGCAGGGCTTGCATGTGTGAATTCTTTCCAAGTGACCTTTCAGTTGGGAGGCTGAGTCCTGGTCGTCTTGCCCTTGGACAGGCAGTAATCGTCTTTGCAAGAGGGCGCTGAAGGAGTCTAACAGCAACCGCTGGCCGCTGGCCCATTCCCCCTCAATCCGTGCTGTCAGTACAGTCAAGCTGCCCATGCCAGACTCCAGTCTGGATGGAACACTGACCTTGCATTACCCGAGACTAATCTCTTTATTTATTGTAACTGGAAGGTTTGTGCAACCCTGCTTTGAGCAGAGTGCTTTACTTTTTGTTCTGTACACATCGTTAGTGCCTGAACTTAATACACCATACTTAAAACTAAATTGCATTATCCCAGACATACACTAGCCTCCAAGATTGGGAAAGATGAATAAACACAACAACTGCTTCATAACTTCCTGCTAACTAAATCCCTTCGTATCCCTAGATAGAAGTCATCCCCTTCAAAATTAGGCAAGATTTAATAAGCAAGACATCCCACATAAACAACATAACCAGTATGTAAAATCTTGGTGAGATGATGCAGCTGACAGACGAGGGAACTTATTACCTATAATACATCAGAGGAGCCAAATATGCACACTGCACACTGGTTAAAAATAAACATAGGCTAGATGTATTAAGGCCACAGAAATATTCAGTTTCAATTGCTCTTCAATTATTAGGGTACACACGTCACTGCTTGACTGTAACTAAGACTGTAACTAAGCCTGTATCTCACCTCCTGTTTGTATCTATTACTCTGTTTGATATCCTAGATATTTTTCCTGACTATTTAAAAATAGACACCAAGGAATTTATTTAGCACTATTGTGGAACATTGCATCTTTGTTATATGGTACCTATTTATGTATACCGAACGTAGAATTAAATTAAAAACTGTTCACAACAGACAACCTTCACAGACAACCTTCTTTTTCTTAAACTGTTTGTGTTAAACTGGCTTACCATGTGTCATGTGTTACATGCTAACCTTTCCTTTGTTACTGTAAAACAAGAAAATTTTGCGAGCAAGAAATGTTTGCTAATTTCGCGTTTATTAAAAATCCACAAAATGAATGTGCCGTGAAATATATTATTCATACATGTGCCGTACATTAAAAGAAAAAGAAGCGCCATCATTTATTGCAGCAAAAATTGACCTTGAAGGCCATTACCGAAAATTACAGTATTTCTTATGATAACAATTATAAAATTTTCTTTTTGAAGAGCAGTACTTTAAAAAGTTTGCCACTGTATTTTTGCTGTTTTATTATGCTTTCCCCGTGGTTATAATGTACTATACATTTACCATAGTTTACCCTGTTTTGTCATGTTTATTAATAGGCTTTACCATACCTCACTATTCTTTACAATGCTTACCTATGCTTTATCGTACTTTTACTATGCTTTATTACACATTGCTATGCTTTTACTATGGTAAACTTTTATAAGGGGTTATCCAACGTCTATGCATTGTTATCTTTAGCCTCACTGAATGCAACAGTGTCTGTTACAGCACTCCTGCCACTGCATTTAAACAGGTCCTCAACTGAGGACTTTTTCATCCTTAAATGGAGCGTTTGCATAAACACAAAGATATCAATTAAAAAAAAGGAAAAATTTAGCAGCTTTCTGAAAATTCAGAAAACTGGCCTTCAGGTAATGAAAGGAAGGTTGAACACTAAAAGTAGCAGACGGAGAAGTGACCTCTTCATTTAGCAAGGAAAAAACAACAACATTCTTCATGAAATGAGTTTACTGATCTCATTGTCAGACTTCAGCATTCTTCCCTGGCCTGTACAGCAGAAGGGCAATCTTTTTTTCTTTTTACAACCCATTAATTGCTGCTGCTGAGCACGAGAGTCAATGAGTGTCCTCTCTGCGAAACACATTTGACCATTGCCATGCGCCCAAGTAGCCTCTGTGATTTATTATGAAAAGGGTTCTAAAGGTCTTCAGGTTAAATGTCACTGCTGCTGCTGCTGCTGTTTTATGACCTCACAGAAGAGGAATTCATACAGGGCATGTTATGTAAGTGAGCCACTCAGAGAAGCTCAGTGAAAGAACCTACTTAACGACATGCTCAGTTCCTCTCCTTGAGCAGCTCAGAGTGCTGCAGAGCAGCTTTCATTAGTGATCCAATTGGAAAAATTCTCGCTGTGCCGTTAGTTGTTATAGCTGGAAGAAAAGTCACTTATCACCAACCAATAAATATACACTCGCTAACCTCAATGACAAGCCACATTCCTTCAACAAGTCGGAAGCAATTCCCTATCAATATTTTCCACTATGAATTTCATTTTCTTTATATTTTTAAGCATTCGAATCTACATTAACCTGTTGTACAGGTTAAATTGATTTAAAGTGCTTATAAAAAAGTATTTCACAATTGATAATGAACTGTACATTTTAATTTTCGAGTTGTTCATATTTTTTAAAAATGTACTATTATGAAGTTAAGAAAAACAGTATATTATATTGGTGTATTTACATTCTCGACTTGTTTCCTTTTTAAAATGAATGTTTCATTCATTTTTTAGTCCTACTTCCAAATCACATGAGTTGAGGTAAATACCTATTTAAGGTCAAATCTAGGGGATGACAAGTGTGTAAAATTATTTGTACTATCTTGTATTACAGTTATTCCCTGAGCACCCAACAAAATAAAAAAAGCAGCGCCCCCTTAATTTACCGATAACCACATTGCAATGTGAGAGATAGCACACACACACATATAAATAAAAAATATATATGTACATAAATAAATAAATAAATAAATAAATAAATAAATAAATATAACTTAAGTGTGCAAGTACTGTCGAGTTACTACTATACATATTTTGACAGAAAAAAACACTTTGTAAAGTAACTGAAAACAATCATTTCTTACAATATATAAAAAGTGAACGCTCCGAAAACAGAACGATTTACAAGAAATTGAAAATAACTCAAAATAAGCACCGGAAAATGAAACTAACAAAAAAACCAAAAAACAGAAACCCTATTTACAAGCAACCATGCAAAAGAACCACATGCCTGGTGAAAAGAATGTATTAAGACACTAATTCTGTATTTTTACAGCACATGTAATATTACCTTTCTCTCAATTATTTGTATTGCATGATAAACACAGACCTTGAAACTTTAATTTAAGAATTTGGAAATGTTCAGTCAATTCTAGATATTTTCTGTGGATCAGTTTAACAAAATACTGTATTGACTGAAATGTATCCACAACATTCTGTATCTGTTCTTTAATCCTACAGTTACAATGATACCCTATTGTGCAAAACCTTGAAGGAAACCAGATTACAACTCTTACAATAACTGATGAAACAATCACTGGTGCCAATGCATAACCACCAAATAACCTGCACAAAGATATTTCTGTATTTATGATTAAGAGTCTTCAAGCCCTGTTGATATCAAGCTTGACAAAAAATGGAGCAACATAGCATGAATCAAAGTCTGATGGTGTTCTTCTTCGTCGTCGTGTCTCCAGTCCATCCTTCTATATGGTCTTCTCCCAGTATTCTGCACAGGCCATCGCTTCTCGGGACGGTTGTACTGACGAGTTCAAAAAACAGGATCGGATCCGGGCTCACTGGAGCCAGATCATGAAAAGGCATTGTACTAAGCGGATCAGGATCAAGCACCACTGATCCAAAATCTTGATCCGATCCTGGAGCTGCACAGCCGTAACTAGGGAAACTGACCAATGAGAAGCGAACATGCGTGGCGCAGAGATTGAAGATTCTGAATGTCAGAAAATGAAATGCACTTAATTTAAACAACATAAATCAGAAGCAACTACTGTACATGTATAATTTAAAACTCCAGCGATTCTATAAAAACAGGTCGAGTATATTAATACCGGTATCTGGTTTTGTTTTGTTTTTTAACTTCTAAAATATTTTAATAAATGTTACTGTAATCACGGCCGTGTGTATTTTCTGAGGGGCACACAGATATTTTACAGCGGTATAGCCACCATACACACAAACAAACATGTAGCTGCAGCGTCGGTTCAGGGCAAATTATCAACACATTTTGATCAAATGTAATCAAGTGCTGACAGCTGCAACTGGAAAATGTCGCAGACAGGGGGAAATTGAGGCTGTGAAAAAGTAAGCTTAAGTTATTGAGAAAAAAGGAATTGGGGGGGGGGGATGCTATGCATAAAAAAAAACCTACAATGTTAAATCTAATTAAAAAGCAATGATTTAATTGTAATCGATAACATGAGAACGCCAGTATGACTTTGTCAACACAGAAAACGTAGAAATAGTTTTTATGAAACCTCATTACACAGTCAGGTCTATTTTTTTCTGTAGCTATACGGCGAAAACAGAAATGTCAGATATAGATAAACACAAACTAATATTGTACAAAGTTTTTGTTTTTTTTTCTAATTGATATTATCTTAATACAGTACTGTTAAAGCTACTTTTAAATGTATTTTTGCTTAATGTTTTCTAAAACGTTAAATTATCTTCGTTTCAATCTGAAAGAAATATTTTTGGATATTCCTGCAAGCAGGTTTTAAAGTTTATTAAGTTATCGTTACAATTCTCCAAATTCAGTATAGTGCTTATTTAAATATTATTTTAGCAATTTTAAAAAGGTTTCAGTTATGTATTTTGATGATGCATGGTCCATTTTAAAAACGTTCGATCAAGCTCTGATCCGATTCTGATCTTGCTCTAAATTAATAAACATGGTTGATCCGATAGTTGGGCCGTATTCTTACTTCTTCCTCGCCGAAAACCTCAAGAGGGTTTTGTCTGTCTTTAAAAACCCAACCTATACGTGTCTGACGGTTTCGAATAAAACGAATTGCGTTTAGTTCCTCAATTTTTCAAAAGTGGGATCAAGTTCTGGTCCTGCTCAAAAATAGATCAGGTTTGAGCTCCAATTTGAGCTCAGATTGAGCACTGATCCGTTTAGTACAACACAACTAGGATCAAGATCAACATCTGAGCACGGATCCGGGATCGGATCCCTTTAGTACAACCGGTCCCTGGTGTTGGTATTGACAGATCTTGTGGAGTGCACTGTGGAGCTGCAGGGCATCTCAGGAGATGATCCATGGTTTGCTTCTCCTGACATACACAAAGGTCAGTTGTGTAGAGGCACCATGATTTCATGAGAAAGTTGCATCTGTTGAAACCCACTCGCAGTCTGTTCAGGCTCCTCCATGTGTGCCATTTGTAATTGAGGCCAGATGCCAAATCCTCACTGGGGATAATTCCTTGCCGACTCCATTCAACAGCTTTGTCACTCAATTTCTCCCATTCTTTTTGCCAGAGGGTAATTCTGGCAGATTCCGGTGATGTGGTCAGTGGTACAGTGGAGGACAAAAAGCTGTTTCTCGATGGGAGACGACGGTGTGCTGGCTGATGTCCATATAGCGGGTGGCGGTCGTCCGACTCTTGTACTTGCCGGTTGTTGTCGCCTACTACTTTCCTCCTGGTGTTAGGGGGCGCTATGCATATAGACAGGGAACACGGGTGGCTCTTAAGCAGCCTTTTATGACTCTGTATGTATCATTTAATGAGGTGTCAACATTTTTACTGTGGCTTCAGCGTCCCCAGGTGGAGCAGGCATACTCATCCACAGAGAAACAAAGTGCCAGGGCAGCAGTGCGTTGAGTGGATGAATGTGCTCCCCACTTAGCTTTCGCAGAATGTTGTTTTGTGTGTTGACCTTGGCTTTGGCATTTAGTATGTGCTTTTTGTAACCGAGTATACAATCCAGTGTTACCCTTAAGTACACCGGGTGATTCAGATGTTCAAGGCACGTGGTCTCCCCAGGTGACATTAAGGTGTCGTTCTGCATCTCGGATTCTCAGGTGGAAGGCACAGATTTGGGTTTTACTAGGGTTGGGTTTGAGATGATTGTTTAGGTAGTAATCTGACATCTTGTTCAATGCCCTCTCCAGAGTCTTCTCTGTGTCCTCAAAATTCTTCTGCTGTGTGGTGAGAGATCAGAGATCATCAGCATAGATCACAGTAATACCATTTCTTACACCTACACATTGCCAGTGCGCCTGGAATATACTCTTGGCAGATATTGCATAAGGCCCGCCCTGCTGGCATCACATTAAGAAAAAAAAACTGCTTCAACACCTCTAATCACTAACATAAAATAAGCAGATGTGTACCATCAAACTGAATACCTCCTTTCACAGATTTTCAACTCCGACCCCACCCCCAATAAATCAAAGATACAAAAAAGCTCAAAGAGGCATTTTACATTTTAAGTGGGGGTTGAATCATAAAATTCCCCGAATCCCAATTACAAACGGCCTGTAGAAAAGGGAATACACAAAATGAATAAATCACCCCTTGTAGCACTGGGTATTACTGCACAAAGCTCAAAGCCTGGGCTCACTCCATTAACATGCTCTAATTGTCCTGCAGAGTCCAGGACAGCTGGGGAGGACCCATAGGCACTCAGCAAACACTGCAGGCTGCATAAGGTCAGGCAGGCCACTATAATTGCCTGCACGACGGAGCCAACACAGCAGGCACAGCAGATCCCCAACACCCATGAACATGACCTTCTCACTTATTCAAATGCCTCTTGGCCAACACCCCCATTCCCGTGCCCTCATTAGTCACCTCACCTTACCCAACAATGATGAAAGCAAGAAAAATCTTAATGCAGTAAACAATGTACATAAACGAGCTGTGCTGGATTTAAAACCTCCAGTCACTCTTGAAGTAAAAAAAAAATCCTTCTTGGTAAAAATAAAGAGATATGTTCACTTTGAAAAAAAACAACAAACAAAACAACACCACTGATGTAGTGGTATTCATCATATCAGGGAAGTATATGAGGTAACAGAGCTTCGTGGTTTTCTGAAGATACCTGGAATGGTGTAGTTAGCGCTCCAGATAAGGTTTTGGGTCTGGGATTAAATTACACTCTAATTTTAACACTGAGAGAGTAAAATGTATTTTCAGAGGGTAAAATGCAACATTACCTTGAAGTCATGAGTAATCTCGATAAATACTGTACAATATTTAATGGTAATGGGGTTGGCATTAAACAAGAGCCTTCCATTTTAACTGCAATGTTACTTTGAACTATTGGACAACCACGCATGTGTTCTACAAGGTTCTTTGTCGGCTCAGCGCATTTTTTTCGACTCTGCAAATTAATTACGATACTTTTACTTTAACATTAAATTCTTAAACTCAGTGAACAGGCTAAAACTTCAATATAAAGCCATACAGATAAATACACTACAGAAATGCATTAATAAGTTATAAAACAGTTTGTTTAATATTATAGGCATCTTTTTTTTAGTGGTTGCCTCTGACGATGGTTCCAGTTGGATTTGTAGCTGGACTGGGGTGTTTACGCTTCAACCTGTGTAGCTTCGAATTTCTTACTCTTACTGTGATTCTCTGCAATGACAACAGGGCTAGCCAGAGATTGGATAATGTTTGTTGGGTTGGTTTTTCTTGTGTAGTTTCCTACTAACTGAAGACATTGTATTCTGGGAGATGTAGTTGTTAGTGGAAGTTTTAGGGGAGGCAGACAAGCTTTGCAGCAAAATTGTTATGTGTATTTAAATGCATTTAATTTAAATTTAGAACATATTTTTTAATGCGTAAAAATGGAACGTATGCAGCTTATCTGGATTGCTTGGTGTAGTAATTATCTCAAACAGTTGCTAGTTGGCATATGTGTGAAATATGGAACATTTAATAGCATGAACATGGTTAACACAAGGATCTACCAAATTCCATCAACTACAGTGCTCAAGGCCACTGCCACTGCCGGAGTGTCCATTACTGAGGGCAGCATTGCTGCTGCCAGCGCCATCGCCATGTCCGGAGTGCCCAGCTTTGCTGTCTCCAACACCCAGAAGGGGGGAGCCCGAGTGTCCAACGCCAAAAATGGGGGAGCCAAGTGTCCAGCGCCCAGAAGGGGGGAGCCCAAGCGTCCAGCACCCAGAAGGGGGGAGCCCGAGCGTCCAGTGCCCAAAATGGGGGAGCCTGAGTGCCCAGGGCCCAGAAGGGGGTAGCCCGAGCATCCACAGCCCAAGAGGGGGGAGGCCGAGCGTCCAGAGCCCAAGAAAGCAAAGCCCAAGTGTCCAGTGACTGAGGGAGAGCTGCACCAGCCTCCACTGCTAGAGGGAGACTAACTGCTGCTCCCGCCTCCACCGCCAGTTCGCCATCGCCCAGGGATGCCTGCACGTCACTGCCTGGGGATGCCTGCACTTCCGCTGTCAGCATTGCGGCTAACAACATTGCCTCCTGTGGGCCCATTCAAGTTTTGGGGGGGTGGCTGTTGGGGCCATGTGTGCTGCGCACAAGGGGAGGATATGTAGCAAGGTAGAACAGCGGCCTGCACATAAATAGGGGGCAGGACAAAGCCCTGCTTGTAAATAATGTATTGTGTTGTGTTTATTTAGCACAGGTGAATGTATTGTAAATACTGTGGTTTGTGTGTTGGTGGTGGTTGGCAGGGATGGGGTTAATTTCTATCTCTGCCAAAAACATGTGAGAATGTGGCTGGAGCCTTTATTGAATAATTGATGATTAATTAGCACATGGGATATAAGGGGAGAAAAATCCTGTGTTTGGGGTGTGGTGTTTTGGAAGGAGGAACGAGAGACATGACAAAGAGCAAGAGAGCAAGTTGTGCTGGGAAGCACCAGAACACTACTTGTTTTGGGTGGAGGGAGTGACCTGTTTTTGTATGCACTTTTGTTTTGCTCTGTGAGCAGTGTTTTGTCTACCTTTTTTTTATTTATTATTGTTTTGAATAAAAATGGCCCACCAGCACTTTCAACCTGCAACTACCTGCCCGTGTTTCTCTATCAACTTCCTGGTCTGGGAACGTCACTACTCGGCCGCCCTGCCACAACTTCATTCAAGCACCCCAAGACTGTTAAGAATATGAAGAAACCATATTTCCAGTAATACTGCACAGCAAATCACATTGGTAAGGGATCTATTTTTAAAAGCCCAGTTAGTTTATTTTCAAATGACATGTTAAGATAAAGAAGTCCTAATTAAGCACATTAGTGAGCTTGCAAACGCACATAACAAACAGACCATGCTGAAGGTTTGTTAATTCTATAAAACAGATGCTGCAAAAACAGCACTGGCATTTTATTAATTTACATTTCTATTGTGGCCATTCAGTACGAAAAGAGAGATGACTAGCTGCACATTTCATTCAGTTAATGACTGCGTACAATTTACCTTTCTGTGGTGATATTAAGGATGGTGTTTCACATTCAGTGTAGGCCATTTAAATTTGCCTAATTAAAATAATGTTTTCCTTTTTTTTTTTTTATTTGATTTTACTTTTGATCAGATGTCAAGGTTTTACAAAAACAGATTCACAACACAGGCCAAATAAATGAAGCTGTGGAGATTTACAGCAACCTCACCAGTCAGCTTTGTAAACAGTTCACAACACTGTCTGACTTACTCCAAAACCTTTCAACAGCCTCTGAGCCTCCTTTGTCTACAATGGATTACCCCTCATCTTCTGCCTGGTGCAGAGCAACACTCTACAAATCAACCCTGGGCTGGAGGCTTTCACAATCAAAACATACCTACTCTGACAAACAACCCTTGAAATCAAATCAGCAAAACTTATCATTTGGTGCATTTTATATATATTTTTTTTCAAAAGAATTATTTTTTAAAAAAAAGCATGCATGTTGGTAGGAATAAGCATTTCTTATCAACCCGTTTCCTTGGCAACAGGTTAAACTAAGAACAGGAACACACTCGCGACAGAGTCGCTGTTTCAAATTCAGTCTGAACACAACCAGCTTTTCATCTCCTTTTTGTCCCTCCAAGCAGGAGTTTGGACCTCGAATAACAGCTCTGGTTTGGTGCAACTTTACTCCTGACCAGCCAGGGCTCTCACCTGTGTAAAAAGGGCTGATATTTACCCCTCTAAACATTTAAATTTGCATTCACTCTAAATAAGACTTTTGCACTACACCATAGTGGCACTGGTAATTTATTTGTTTAGGATTTGGCACCATGTTCCGCCGAGTGTCCAGGTATTATAATTATGACAGTGATTAGAAATAGAAAGTGAACAGAAAGTGCCACTCAATCAGCCTATGCCAATGCCAAAATGTTATTATAAAACTCACTGGGAGATCTTTTGAAGAAGTCCTCTTTCATAATCCCACATTGAGAAAATAAACGCAGGTATGTAGGTGTAACAAGCTGATTCACTACAGAATGAGCTGTCGACAACTAATGAGTGCAATGTACTAAAGAGTTCAATTTAGGTCTCCCAAAGAGTACAGTCTGTACAGTGATACACTTTCACTACTGTTCTCTTTACTAATGTTCTAATGTTCTCTTCATAAACCGCGTATTTAGCTGTGGCTGCCAAGAAACATCACATTTTTAATAAATGAATGTTGTATTTGTGCTTTGAATGCTGTGTTTCTGCTTTAATATCGGTTGTCTTTCTAAAACTCACAGCAGACCAAAATTATAGTGGAAAATTAACACGGGTAGTGCTAAAATGGTTGAAGGAATAATGTCAGAAAATGATGATAACTTTGGAAGAAAATATGTAGAATATAGGCAGTTTTCTACACTGGTACAAAACAATTCCTTCCCTCTATAAAAAGAATAACTTTCAAGAAGGTCAGGTCAGAACTTGCACTAGACAGACATTATTTCAAAAGTATAATTTCAAAATAAATGAGGAGTAAAAAAAATACAAATGCTGTAAATTGCTGTAAAGGGTGACTCCTTCAAGACAGTCATGACAAACCTACCAAAGCTATTCTTATCTATCTAGATTAAATCCCAATTGTTCTGATGAAACAATAGCTGCTTCACAGGAAATCTACCCCCTCAGCACAGATGGTCACTTATTCAAGTGCCTCCCCCACACACACACACTTGAAAGAGTTACTAATGATGTTCTTGAAGATGGCGACACTGCAAAGGTGACCAGTTCAGTCATGGATACAGCATAGCGTTTAACCACATGCCTATTTCACACACAGTCATTTACACCTTTTACACCATTGAAACAACACTTACATCACACTTGGTTTTGTCTACACTGACAAGCCCTAGCATTATGCAACTTTCCCTCCGATCACTCATAGAGCATACCGACATTGTGTTCTTTTTATTGTATCCTTTTTATTTACAGGGATGAAAATAAGACTCCTATTGCATAGCAGTTTCACCCACTCCAGGTTTTGATATGTGCCTGAATCGCCCCACCATATAGGTAAAATGCTCAGGTGTCTTATTAAACTCATAGTAAAACCAGGAATGGATCAAATCCATCCCTGTATTTGAAACATAACCAAAAGTTCACCATTCAATACTTGGTTTAGTTGTTTTCAATGATAAAATAACAAACATTTATTATTTTGAGCTTGCACTTTCCACTACCATGTCTTAAATGCAGTATGTATTGAAATGGATATTGAAGTGTATGGTGGATAGTGTATGCTCATCATTCCTGATTTGGGATGGAAGAATGTGATTGAATGTTCCAATTTCTCAGTGTTAAAAACATCCAAAGCCAAGTTGCCAAGAAGCTCTTCAAACTTGCCTGGACCAGGAAGGGTATTTTGGCTCCATCATGTCTGTATCCTGCTGTGGTACAAAAAAAAGATTGGGGGGGGGGGGGGGGGGACTAACCATGGAATGCTACCAAAAACAGTGTCATTCTATCTCAAGGAAATCTACATTTGCGATTAGGATCAGGATAGGAGAAACTGTTTTACTTCTTAAAATAAGGTCAACATACCTTTGTTTTCTGGGAAATAGTGTTTTGGGACATAAGTGTAGTAATCAAACCAAATGTGGAGCCATCTTCTGAGTATGTGTCACTCAAATACAAATAATCCCCTACAAAATGTTTGTGTTCTGTGTTTCTGATATCTGCAAATGATTATGATGACAACCCAGCATTCGTTGGACCAATTTTACATGCTTCCTTAAAGATGTTTTCAAAAGAACAGGACATTTGACAATGATTCTGTAAAATCTGAATCAAAGTGCATTATTCAAAAGAACAAGTTTGAATGAAAATGCTCTGCCACTGTGTCTAACCTAGGCTCCTCAGATACATTTGTATATAAATAAATATACTGCATATTACAAATAGTGTTCCATTTTGTATTTATAACTGTGTTTAGTATTAATAACGGCAACTCTTCTAGGTCTGAACGCCTTTTATATTATTATTATTATTATTTATTTATTAGCAGACGCCCTTATCCAGGACGACTTACAATTGTTACAAGAAATCACATTACTTTTATATACAATTACCCATTTACACTGTTGGGTTTTTACTGGAGCAATCTAGGTAAAGTACCTTGCTCAAGTGTACAGCAGCAGTGTCCCCCACCTGGGATTGAACCCACAACCCTCCAGTCAAGAGTCCAGATCCCTAATCACTACTCCACACTGCTGGGAAATACATCGTTAGTCTAAATAAAGAGGTAAAATTAGATATCAAAGTCCAGAGTCACATCTGCCACCCACCCAGAATCTTCTGCCACAGTCCCTTAAGGCTGACTGGAGTATCTCAAAAAAAAGCAGAAAACCACTCATCCATAGGAGAAAGTCTGCTCCAACGGCTATATCTGCAATACATGATGGGTACAAACGATCCCTCCCCAATTTACAACACCAGATGTCTATTATGATCTTGTATTTCCAGAACAGAACCTTTTCATCCCTATATGTGCAAGGGGGGTGGAAAAGACCTGCGCTTTCATATGGACACTGGTATATTGAAAAGCCAAATTTGAAGAATTAAACACAATGGTAAGCTACGATTAGCGTTGGTATTTTAATTAATTGTCTTAGAATACACAGATATAGACAACAACAAAAAGTTTTACCAAAAATAAACATTACAGTATAATATATATATATATATATATATATATATATATATATATATATATATATATATATATATATATATATATATATATAGTTAGTGTACTGAATAGCATACTTTACCATCTCAACAGTGTGGGAGATATATATATATATATATATATATATATATATATATATATATATATACATATGTACACCCCAGACTACACATTTAGCACATTCAATCAAACTTAATATTTTTGGAGTTCAACTTAACAAGCTAATAATACTGGATATGAAACATTACAACATGTGTAGGCATAAGGCACATTTATGAACAAATGTATTATTCCAAAATCTTTTTTGCTTGTGTTTTTTATTTATTACTTAAAGACAGAATTACCAAGTGTTAGCTTTTTCTCTACTTATTCCGTTTTGTAATAATACAATGTTATATCCTATTTACAGGGCTACACGCTTACTAAATCTGTGTGTATACTACAATACAGTTTAGCGTGTTGTGGAAAATATAATCTCGTTTTAAAACTACAAACCAAAATATCTACTCTGTCACGGTGATGAATTTATGTTGACGTATACATTGTATTTACGTGTAAATCAAGGTCAATGACACATAGACCCATCACTAAACAACAAAAAAGTATTTTTCGCCTAAACTTCAGTTATATTCAACAAGGTGTTGCTGTAATTGAATGAGTCTCGACCTGTAAACCTGTAGTTTCAGCAACGGTGGGCAATCGGCTGCTGAAAGAAACGTGTCGCCATGCCGACCAACTGTAAAAGCAAAGGCGCATCCAGAATTCACTTTACACGAGAAACAATGCCCTTACTATGGAAGTGCAAATAATACATAGCAAATGCTTCATATACAAAACCCAGTAAAACTTTTCAGTTTTATTGAAATACAATACCCAAAAACAAAAGTTGTTCTTTGGACGATTTGATACATTAGTAGATTTATTTATTTTACTGTGCGTCAATGTATAAACTCAGCGCAATGATACGCACAAGCATTCTTGCCACACTTCAGTCTGAGATAAGTTAACGCCAATGTTCCCTCTGAAGATGCCGCAGGAGTCAATGGCACATCACTTATTGCACCCTTAAAAATCACACATAAACACGAGACCTAGTATTAACAACAACCATCAACAACAGATTCGCTTTAACACTATTGAGTACAACGCAATACATACTTTAAGGCCAAATTCTCATTTAGGACAGAGTAGCAACACGACTTGTTTATATTGATATATATAGCCTATGAATTACGCGAAACTGTGACTCGATGATGATACGATTTTAAATATAACGGTCTAAGTTATTGTATATGCACTCAGACGAATAGTTTTGGGGAATTAGATATCAAAGTCCAGAGTCCGGCTGACATATTTCTTAAAACAAATTAATTTACTATTGAAAATTATATATTTTTAGAAAGTTAACATTTAAATCTACGCTGCACAATAACTTATTAATACATTTAAAAAATGTTTTTGCCTTTTTTGTACTTTCATATTTTGAATCTCATAAACGACCCGTCCCAGAGTTTGATTTTTAAGTTTCAGAGTGAAATGTTATACAATTATTATAATGTTATGTTTTTATACAAAAATCTGAAAGAAGTATTTAAGTTGTTTCAAAAACATATGTTAAATATGAGAAAAGCCATCTATTTATACACCATTCTATGCATGTCCCAGAGTTTTGCACACAAAATCTCATAACCGACACCCACTGACTTTTTGTGTAGAAATGATAACATATCAATAAAGTCTTTCAAACAAGGTGAAAGGTCAAGGGTTTCTGTAGGGAAGGACTGGAGACAGAGGTAAATATGCTCTTCATTATTTTTAAAATATCACCATTTAACTCAATAGTGCAGCCTGGCACAGTTGTGTAGCTCATAACCAACACCGCTAGCAAAACATGGAAATAAAAATATTTATGAAATGTACAAGTATTTAATATAAATTTACCTTATCCTCATTGTTATTACATTGAAAACGGAAAACAATGGCTGCCCTGTTTGTTGTAAATGGACAAAGAAGTGAAATTTCTCACAACCGACACCTTACAATTTTTCTCATAACTGACTTTTCAAAAACAAGAAAAATGTTGGTTATGAGAAGTTAGTGTCGGTTATGATTTTTATATTATTTACTTGTATACTTCAAATCATTTTTTGGGGGTGTCACACATTAATAACACTAAAATCCCATTATATAGATATAGTTAGGGTTACAATCAGTTTTATATTCTCTTCCAGATCCAGATTTTCTCTCAGAGCTGATAGTTAAGATATTAATAAGATGTCTTTGTATATAGCAAGGCTGAGCTGTGTATTTGTGAGAAGTTTAGAAGATACAGGGAAAGAAGAAAAAATTATATTGAGAGACAAAATAAGTACCTAGGAAAGGGAAAGAAGTAAAAAGAAATACATACCAATAAGTGAAGTGTCAGATACGGTACAGAGAGGTAGAAGAAAGAATTGGAAAAAGGCTTTTCATAAAAAACAGAAGACAGACCGACAGCTAAAAGAACTGACCACTGTCACTCCACAATCAACACCACCACATCCTGTAAATCAGGGTAATTAGTGTGCAGAAAGGCCCTCTGTATCTGGAGCAGGCCAGGTCCAAATGCATGAATCACCGTGCATCTCTAGAAAAAGTCTTGGGAAGGGAAGACAGATAGAAGAGAATACTTCCAAAGAAGAAAGACCATAAAGGCCACAGAAAAAGCAAAGTTCCTTGAGGAAAAGATAAGGAAGCTGGAAAGACAAACTGAAAAATACAAATTCTGATGTAGACTTGCTTGTGTGTTTCGGATCATTGTCTTGCTGCATGACCCAGCTGCGCTTCAGCTTCAGCTCACGGACGGATGGCCTGACATGCTCCTGTAGAATTCTCTGATACAGAGCAGAATTCATGGTTCCTTCAATAATGGCAAGGGATCCAGGTCCTGATGCAGCAAAGCATCCCCAAACCATGACACTACCACCACCATGCTTGACCGTTGGTGGTATGAGGTTCTTACTGTGGAATGCAGTGTTTGATTTTCGGAATATGATATAGAAGGACAGGCTGCAGTCTGTAACCCTTTCTTCTGATGTTTTAATGAATTGCACCCAAGGATTTAGCTATAAGATGAAGTGCTGAGAAAGAAACTCATAACCAACACAGAGCTTTCATAACCGACACCCCACACTCATAACCAACATTGTAATTAAAATTAGAATTTAAAGAAATATGAAATATAAGTTTAAAAAACAAATGCTATAGTTGTATAGTTGAGTGTCGGTTATGAGGTAGAAATTTAAATAATTTAAATTAAAAACAATACGTTTTTAATTATTGGGTGAAATATACATAACAAAAAAATTACAATTCTAGAAATACCATTTTTATAAATCTATCTAACAACAGTGTTCAGTTTTAACAAGTTTTCTATTGGGTGTCGGTTATGAGATTTTGAGGGGTTCATGACAGAAAATTAAGAAAAAAATACCAAAAAATGAAAAATATTAACTGTGCCAATAGTAGGAAACAAAACTTCGAAGATTGCTGATTGAGTATAGGTTTAAAAAAACACATAACAGCAATGATTTTATATCAACTTTTTATCAGTCCAAGTTACATAGTTATTTGAAAATTCCCCTTTTAGCACTTTTACAGAAGGTAACAAATCGATTTCATTTTAAAGCCCACAATCTGGAGATGCCAAATATTAACACCGCCATCAAGGTCATCAAAAAAAAAAAAACTTTTCAAGTGATGAACTATAACGCCACTTTTGGTTAGCAACCAATGTCATCTAATGAACGCGTTAAGAAATAGCACATTTCTCTTCCGGTAACGGCTTGTTTTATGTTTAATTATCAGAAAGAAGTGACTTACATATTTCCAACTTCAATCATCGCTTTTCGCTTCCCGAATAACAACTTTTCCAGCGCAGCTGAGGAATACAATGCCGTATTACTTTCTATATTTGAATGCTACTTTCACTATATCGGCGATAGACTAAAAACAACAAACAAGCAGCAACCAGAAAGGTTGATTATTTTGAAAGGGGGAATCGTCATTTTGAATGTATCGTTTTAATTTCCTTTCTGACATATTTCAGCCAACATAAACTGGATGCTATCAACGTTAAATTTAATTCACGATACAGATCGTTTCATTAGTATATGGTGAAAGCAAAATTAAATATGACTCATCTTTAAAAAAAAAAAAAAAAAAAAAAAGTCCCTCTCTTTACAAAATGGTATGCCTCTCGATGGTCTGAATAAGGTCAATGTAACCCATTGATGCAATTGTGTGTGAGGCGCGCGAGGAGAAGCAAAGAAGCTACAAAGCTGAAGAATAATTTTCATATCCCCTTTATTTTTTAAATTGAAAAATGATAATTTAACATTAAACGTGGGTTTCATATATCCAAAACCAAGACTAGTCTGTGTACGAATATGTCAGATTGTGTAGTTCATATTAAAAAGGCCGAGTTCTATTCTGAAGCCATAGTCTCCTATAATAATGTATTAATGAAAGTATTTATAAAATTGGTTCCTGTCGGGGTTCTACTAACTTTAATGTGTCCAGATTGTAATAAATACACAAATAGTGATAATAATAATGACGATAATATTAATACTACTAATAACAATAATACTAATAACGTTATACAATTCATAGAGACATAACCAAAAGGCTTGTTTGTTACATTTAAGTACATACCGGTTACTATAAAATGAATATAATCTATTGATATTTTTAATTAAAAAAAGAGCACCGCTATGCAATATTGAGATGACCTTACGTTATAACATTTTTTTTATAAGGGGACAAAATGAAAATACAAGTAGTTTAGGTAGATGTTAAAGGTATATTTAAAAACATTACATTTACAATGTACCTACTGTAGTGAACAAAGCGTACAGATTCTGTTTGTATTACTTTGTGTGAAAACATACAGTAAGGCTCCTCTACAGGCTGTGCTGTGGTACTCTGCAACGGAGATTTCTCTAGGAAGAGGTTTTCAATAATAAAAGTTCATTATTAGATATTTGAATATCATTTGTGAAGACTGGTTTGTGATCATTTATGATCCACATGTATAAGGTTACCAAGCGTTTCTTTTGACAAGCAACATAAAAAACACATTTATACAGAATTACCAAACCTCTTAAAATGAACTATACAATTTGATATGCTGTTATTCTACAAATGAAGTTTCAGTATCAACAAAAAAAAAAAAGAAATGCTTTCAATATATAAATGAACGTTACAGAGTACAACTATTTGTATGTACAGTATGTATATATGTATTTATTTACAAAAAAAATGTCTGTGATGCAGTTTAATTAGTATTTATTATTATTATTATTATTATTATTATTATTATTATTATTATTATTATTATTTATTTCTTAGCAGACACCCTTATCCAGGGCGACTTACAATCGTAAGCAAATACATTTCAAGTGTTACAATACAAGTAATACAATAAGAGCAAGAAATACAATAACTTTTTTTCAAGTGTGACAAACCACAATTCAATAATACAGCAGATAATAGTGATAGTTACATCAGGATATGATTAAATAGTGATAGTTACATCAGGATATGATTAAATACAAAATACTACAGGTTAAACACTTGGCAGATTACAGTATTCTGAAGTACAGGATTAAATGCAGTAAAATAGGGGGCAGATAAGAGCAAAATAAAGCACATTTAAATGAAGGGTGATAGTGTCCCAGGATACAAACAGAGGAGTTCTACAGGTGCTGTTTGAAGAGGTGAGTCTTAAGGAGGCGCCGGAATGTGGTCAGGGACTGGGCAGTCCTGACATCTGTAGGAAGGTCATTCCACCACTGCGCAGCAAGGGTGGAGAAGGAGCGGGCTCGGGATTAAACAGTATTACATTACTGTTTAACTGCAGATGGATTTGGTTGCCCTTTGCAGAGTACAAATTAAGAAGTTTGCTACAATTTAGACTTGCATTTAATATGTAAACAAAATGTAGCATCCAAACAGAACAAAGCCATGTCTATTAAACATTAAACACGTGATCCTAGCATTACCGGGCACTAGAGGGTGATGGCACATTCTGACAGGACTGTCAAGGTCAAAATGTAATTGCACCTTTTTTTTGTGAATATAAAAGAAAACTGTTATAAAACTAGAGTCACTCATAAGGTTATTTACAAGGACACTTTTACAAGGTGCATCATTTTCAGGTTTTTTTTTTTCTTTTCACAAAAAATGTTTGCATTTCTTATGAAGACCTTACTAAATCTCACCCATTGTATTTAACCCCTGCTTTGAAATACTTGGTTACCTCAACTAAAGCACTGCATCACCAGTTGTCATAGTAATTTCATGACACAATTTGAGATGACGATTTAACATGAGTATTTTTGCTCACAAACCTGAAGTCAGCCTTTCTGACTGTCATGTTTTACTTACACTCAAATTGAAATGTATGTACAATATTACCTAAATCTTATTGGACTTCAGTTAGTTTTGGGTGGAAGTTGTTTTCCTGTCATACATTTATGTGAGGTTGTTAATTTCAGAAAAATGAAATTTATGATGTGAGCTCAGAACAGAAAGAAGGGTGTATTATATTATAGCCCAGCAGCAGAAATAAAAATAAAGCGAGGTATAAGCAAGCAATTCAGCATCTGTCTTCTTATCTTTTACTATTTTGACAGTTTTAGTGCCCATAAAAGGTATAGAACTGATACCCCACTGGAAAGTAAAGTCCTATTGATATATGGACTATGCACTTCCAATGCATATCAGATGTGAGTGGGAGTGAGATTAGAGAGTCAATGTATTAAGATCTGTCACGGTTTAGAAAAAAAGTAATAATATATACATTTATATGACGCATGATGAAACTATTATCAACGATACAGTCGCTTTTACATGTTTAACTGGTTCCTGTATTGTCAAGCCCGTAGCTTAAGTATGCCTTTCTCCTTGTCTGGTAGTGCTGTCAGTACATCCAATGGAAGTTTTCCAAATAAAAACAGATGACTCAAAGCCAGTCAACCCCAGTTTTGTAGCCCAGCTAATCCAGGGCTTGTCTCTGTGTGACCTTGGGGACAGCCCCTTTGGCCTTAGCCCCACCCAGCTGGAGCACATTACATTTTAGAAGTTGCCCTAAATTCTGTTTTATTTAGGTCTGGTTTTATCATTGAGGCCCTACCTTTGAATGGATGCATCTCTAAGCCCCATACTGCTATGTCATACCAAAACCAGAAACCTTTTACTTGTATTGGTATTTTATTAATTATGCCTTAACTCTGGTTCATGCAGTGGGCTCCCACAAAAATATAGTTCCTCCGACGCTAACCCAATAACACCACCCTAACATTGGGAACACTTTCCACTTCAATCACATTTCAAGGGGTGTTGATTGCAGACTTTTTAGGTTGCACTAATTGCAAATGCTACCCAGCTTGTTTCCATTATGCACTGACTTCCACATTACCCGGTATCCTTAAAATATTCTTTTTCATGTTTCCATTGTGCTTGCCCATTGGGCTTGGGAGTCCCAAAATTCTTGTTGGGTCCAACTATGTAAAACATTTGAGGTCCTACTAAAATAATTTGTTAAAGCAGTGTGGAGTAGTGGTTAGGGCTCTGGACTCCTGACCAGAGGGTTGTGGGTTCAATCCCAGGTGGGGCCATTGCTGCTGTACCCTTGAGCAAGGTACTTTACCTAGATTGCTCCAGTAAAAACCCAACTGTATAAATGGGTAATTGTATGTAAAAATAATGTGATATCTTGTAATAATTGTAAGTCGCCCTGGATAAGGGCGTCTGCTAAGAAATGTAATAATAATAATCAATCAATTATCTGAAAAGCGTTTCAAAGATATGTATCAATTTAAATGTTTAGTGTCTTCTTCCTGGATTCAAATATATTCTTACACTGTTTAGGTCACCCTGATGTGACTGCAGAACATTGCTGAATCTCTGAGGAATGCATCTTCCTATCTGCTTTTTGATTTGTGTAGCAAAGTATCTGGGCTTGTTGTGATTGAAAGGGGAAAATGCCCTATTTGTCTTTAAAGAGGCCATCATACCAGCATGTTCATGATGCTCATTGATTGAAAGAATAATTATTATTTATGTATTTATTTGAAAGTGACAACATACAATTTAACATTTGACATGTCATAAGATACATTGCACCCAGATTTAGCTATGAGATAATTTTCATTCTCAGTCCCTGGACAAACACAAAAACTGAAAAAGAAAATAAGAAAATACAAATAATGTAACATTTACAGAAGGGAATATGATCGAGCATCAGATAAATGGCAGGTGAAAAAAAACAGCAGACATACAAAAGCATTTAAACATAAACGTTTAAAATACACAACTAAGTAATAAAATAACACAACACAGAAACATCCAAGAACAGCCAGTGTCCTTTCCCGATGTTCTTACACGATTGCCGCACACACTGCCACTCACACCAGCGGGGAAGGGGAATCCTGTAGCAATCCTTAATCTGAGGCAGCAGAAACGGGTGTGTGATGGACACAGGTCAAAACCACAAAATCCAGTGATGAGCTATGAGAAAACATGCAAAGATGTTGTTTGAATGAGAATTGAAACAAAAACAAAAAAATAAAAACCACCCCTTTTTCCACCTGTCACTATAGCCCCAAAACAGTTGTTCAATTTTTACAGTGGTTAACAATTTACAATACATTTTACCTCAATGTTTCAATTTGAATTGCCAAATTTTAATGTGTCGCTTCACTGCTGCAACCGAGTTACCTATGATGATGTATAACAGGGCGGAGGCTGGGCACAAAAAGGGGATCTAACGCTACGCAAGACAGTGTCTCAACCACAGTGCAAATGAGCCAGGGTCTTGGAGATTTTAACCTCCTCTCATCTCACTGACAGGGGGCAGAATCCGGAACGGCAGTGTATCACACAACACTGCCCGTTACAAAGGCAAGGACCCTTCCTGATCTTTGCTTAGCCTCGCCGAGCACCTGACCTTGCCAGAGCCCAAAGGCTGATACAGAGCTTTTTATTGGTCCAAGATCGTCAACTTAGTGTGAATGGTACTTCAACCACACTTGCATGACTCGCCCTGCATTCCAAGCAGAAGTGCTTGAGCTACTAAGAACTCTACATTTAATACATTTCCTGTGCCAAAATGAGCATGTATCCAACATCATAAATAAGGTAATTTAAATTTGTTTTTCCAAATGTCGGTTCTTAGCAACGAAGCTATTTTGAGAAGAGTACATCCACTGCATAACAAAACAATATTTTCTGACTGCGTCATAGGACTACAGCACAATAAAACACAACATATTTTGTATTTTAAGTTAACATAATAATATATATATATATATACACACAAAATGCAGTTTTTCATAATTTTTACTAGGAACTTTCTTTTTGGAAAACGTCCCAAGAAAAAAGTAAACCCCAGTGAACTTTGCCCTAATAGATGAAAACAGTGATAGCGCTGCAGTGAGAAAGGAGATCATTTGCCATGTGTGTGAGGGTAGTACACAGACTCTGGCCCTGATCTCCTTACACATTTTACTTCAGAATTTTTATCTGAGTTTTATCTGAAGTTATTAACAAAAATGTAGTGCCTGAAAACTGCCACAGACATTATGATCCTGATGTATGCCAGAGGTCAGTTCTAGGGAAAAAATATGCTGTTGAGTGTTGGTACTTGCCCTCTGCAAGTAAAGGAGGCAATGGTTACGTTTCTGTGCAGGCCTGTCCAGTCAAGTTTGCACACAGTCCGTGCTGTGTCCCAAAGAGCAGCTTTAGACCTTACTTTGCAAGTCGTCTAACAAGAACTGAAGGAATGAAGAACAGGGGGTGGTACATTTATTGTCTCTCTGACTCCTTGTTTACTAAATATACTGATATCCCTGAATAGATATTTATGCCCTCTTTTAAATAAAACGTTATCTACTTACCACCGATATAGAATGACTGGGTGGGATATTTTTGCATATATTCAAATTGCAGACTGATGGACCAGGTGTAATAAATTGACACAGTAATAAATTGATTTATTTGTTAATCTCTGTAAATTTGATCCCACACAAATCTACACTAAAGTCTAAAACATACTAGGAAAAAATAAGACATCAAAAGGTAATCTGCCATTTGTTATCTAGATGATACTGATGTAATGCATCTGCAAATAGCACCTATTACTAATTATTTTTACCACACTACAAAGCATTAGGGATAATACAGTATTAGTTAGTAAGGCCGTATTCGTATATTATTCATGTCATATGAAACCATCTGAATGCTTCACCATTGATGAGCAACCAGATAGGAGGGCCTCTGAAAACAACCTACCAGTTGAATACAAGAGGTCACTTCTGATAAGCAGGTAAAAGGCGCCCTCTGTTGGTATATAGAGGTATTTACTGCGGTTATAAAATCTGTGTGTTTGTACAGCTATGGCCAAATGTTTAGCATCACTTAGAATTTTAGGATTGAGACATAATTAATTTTATTTATCATATAATCAAAGAAACTACAAAATGATATTGCAAAAGTCTACCAGAAGTCATAAGTAGTATAGTATTTCATGTTAGATTTTGAAAATGTCATATTTTTCATTTGTCAGTTTTTTGTTAAGTATATGGAAAACTAAAAAGCAGTATGTAATTCTATATGTTAACGTAACATTATTCATCAGGTTTCATTTGACTATGAAGCAAAACTAGTTAATTCTATCAGGTGATGCAAGACTTTTGGTCATAGCTGTAATCCTAGCTAGCCATCTACCCTGGCACAGTTAAAGAGCTACTGCAATTGAGTCCCCTGTGCATATATTCTTTATTCCTACAGCAACAGATTGTTTCTTTCAACACATTCCTTGCTTCATACACTTTTTTTTCTTGGAGGAGAATCTCCCTTTTGTGTAAAAGGAACAGCACTCCACAAGCACAGGTAGGTTTTCAACAGGGCAGGCCTGTATGTTTATTTTAAACTCCAAAACAAAAATAAACAAAACCAAAAACCTAACAGGAGTATTAACTAAACTGTTGCAGGTCTAAGCTATACCGGACAGCTATGCTGTTTCCCAGTCAAAATAAAAAACATTTATTGTTTAGCAGCGGATCACAAACCCGTTCCTTTCCTCTCTGGTTCCAGCTCTCTGATACTCTCCTAATAGAGCCCTGAGCTCTCCTTTTATAGGATGTAGCTGCTCCCAATTATCACTAAATATTCCATTAAGGATTATTATTATTTATTTCTTAGCAGACACCCTTATCCAGGGTGACTTACAATTTTTACAAAATATCACAGTACAAAGTATCACATTACAGATAAGAGCAGTTGTAAAGTACAATAAAATCAGTAGCAAAAGATCACATTCGCATAAGAGCAAAAAAAAAAGAGAATACAGTAAATTACATGTAAGAGTGAGTTTGACTAAGAGCAGTTAACTTACATTAAAGTCCAGTATGAGCACATAGTAAGTGATGAATGGATGAGAATGTGTTCAATAAGAGCAATTACAAAAAATGTGAATACACATACCTAGAAGAGTAAAGTCAAATACAAGATGCAGGAAGTAGTTATAATTAAGAGCAGTAGTAGAGTACGGCAAGGTATGGAGCAGTTCAGTGCAAGTACAAGCTGATGCAAGTACTGGTACAATAGGGTGTCATATAGTCCAGTATAGTCGAGAGTTGTGAGGTTTACAGATGCTGTCTGAACAGGTGTGTCTTTAGGAGGCACCGAAAGGTGGTCAGGGACTGAGCAGTCCTGATATCTGTGGGTAGGTCGTTCCACCACTGAGGGGCAAGGGTGGAGAAGGAACTGTTGTATTGCCAAAACATCAAAGCTTTTCGAATGAGGTAAACTATAGTCAGACTTTTTCACATGGGTAGAATGAGACGGGGTCTTGTCCAACACGGCATTGGTAACCAGGTAAAATGCAAACAAAATAAGCATGGGATGTAAAAGCAGCTCTCTTCTTTTGTTATCTTTAATTAAAAGAACAATGAAAATGGTTCCAGTTTCTCTGGGAAAATCACCATGGAAGACTTCCCCAGTACCTGATGCTATTTCCTTTACCAGATGAAGGACTGAACTGTACTGTTCTAAAAAGACCTGATTGGAGAATGATCACCTTTAAAGGGTGACCTTAGTATGTTGTTTCTGATTTATTAATTGCATTGAACAGAGTTCCACATTTCACAATAGGTCTCTGCAATGAAGGGCTGGTAAATGGTGTATTATACAAAGCAGAGTCATGCGATACCGTACTCAATTTGCAACACACATCTGGGAAAGTTATAAGCGTGTATAGCTGGAGTTGAGTAACTGGAGTGTCTACTATGAATCCCAGTGTCTAATGTATGTCTTCAAAACTATTTTTATGAATGTTGAATTATGTGGAGCATTATGGGTGAATTTTACACAAAGTCTTTTTTTTTCTTGTGTCAGCACTCTCTTCAACTTTATACATGTCTCAGTAACCCTCCTGTAATCACACTAATACATCTTATCGTTGTGGGCTTCTTGTCATGGTTATAAAATGCATTAATAGATTTATCAGTAGTTTGTTGAAAATATGCACTGCATACAGTCAATCATGGTTATACTGTACATGTGTTATATTCTGTATGCTATCCTGTCTGAATACTATATTTTGAATAGAACACAGTTTAAAGACTCCACAGGCCTAATTTATTTTTTATTAAAAAAGCATCCATTCAATATTAGTTTTCAGTTCAAACAGGTTTTGAAAAAAACAGCAAACGTATATTTTACAAAGTAGCCTTTTGATAGTACTGTAACATTATTGCAGAACTAATAAATGCTTACCGAACTCACTGAAAACTAGGTTTAAAGAAGCACTAATGGAACAAACCAAGCCTGCTTCTTTCAAAGGTCATTTATCATTTTATTTCCACTCTGAAGATGGCACCAATACATAACAACCCAGGATCTCTGAACGCCTACATATTTTCTAATCAATTTTACATATATAATAATACATATAACATAAGGCAACTAAATATGAATGTGTAAACCCATTCACAAATAGCAGACAATATGCCTGAAGCGATGACCCATATTTGCAAGATTTTATTGAGACAAAACATCTCAGTATCTCCACAGAACTCCAGGCGTGGCTCGGCTTTGTTTTGTCAACATAGATCTGGCAGTTCAAAGACATTTTCAAATGACATTGTTTCCATAAATGTTTAATATGAATTAACATTTATTTTATTATCATATATCATATCTTTACTTCATTTATGTAATTTTCTATTGAAAGTGTACTACTATACAGATGTGTATTAACTGGCCTTTACTGCTCTGCAAGTTTCCTGTAAACTGAGAAGCATGTCTCAGCCGTACATACATATTTAATGGCACACACATTAGAGGTTTCAATGAAAGGATTTTAAGAGCACCAAGTTAGTAAATAACCATAGCGCTATAACAGAGATATTTACGAACATGAGAAAAGCTCTGCATGACAATTTTAGATGAAAGACCAATTGTGTGCATCAGTGCCAGTTGAATTGTTCTGATGTGTGCCTCATAACACAGGTCTGTTTGGAACACAAACATGATGGATTCTGCTCTCGGAATGTCGGAAAACTGAAGCATTTTCATCGAGAGTCTTAAGGCTGCGTCTATAGTATTGAACCACTGCAGGCAATATCTGTTTCCATTTGTTACTGCAGCTTAAGTAAATGCCTCTAACTTCATTAACCTTTTCAATTGCCTTTGGAAATAAAATACCCTGCCAGTTTGCAGCCATACATTAATAATACAAGCATTAGGACAGAGTTTAATTTGCTTTTTTAAATGGTTACTTTTACATCCTCTATATTTCCAGACTATTGCTTACTGTCCTGTTATGTGGATCTGTAGAATTCACTATTGCTATTCTTGCTTAGGTCATTATTTGCCCATTTCAGCCACTGGGTCTGCTTTATAATGCTCTGTAAAAAAGTGCTTCCTACCTTTTGTTCTAAACTTTTACTCAGCTTCCATTGATGTCCTTGTGTTCTTTATTTATTTCTTCCCTGTGTGCTAAATTTTAGTGTCTTGGGTTAACTTTATCTATTATTTAATAATGTGTAAAAAAAAAATAATGTAATTGTATGTAAAAATAATGTGATATCTTGTAACAATTGTAAGTCACCCTGGGTAAGGGCATCTGCTAAGAAATAAAAAATAATAAATCATAAATAATTAAAGACTTCAATCAAGTCCCCTCTTTCCCTAGGCTGAAGAGATTGAATTATTTTAACCCGTCTTTATAGCCTATATCAGCAAGTCCTGGGATCTTTTTTGTAGTGAGGTGACCAAAACTGCACACAGTATTCTAGGTGGGGTCTAACTCGGGCATTGTGTAATCCTCTCTAGACTTGTATTCCACGCTTTTTGCAATATAGCCTAACATTCTATTTCTTTTTATTGCCTTACCATACCATTACTTTTAATGATGACTCCACTATATTATTATTTATTTCTTAGCAGACACCCTTATCCAGGGCGACCTACAATTGCTACAAGATATCACATTATTTTTATATACAATTACCAATTTATATACTTGGGTTTTTACTGGAGCAATCTAGGTAAAGTACCTTGCTCAAGGGTACAGCAGCAGTGTCCCCCACCTGGGATTGAACCAACGACCTTCCGGTCAAGAGTCCAGAGCCCTAACCACTACTCCACACTGCTGCCTTTTCAAAGTCCTTGTCCTCTATTTCCATCCAGTTCATTTTATACAGATTACGCCCAATATGCAATGCTGTACATTTCCTAACATTAATTAATTTGCCACAAGTTTGCCCAGTTACAGATCAGGTCCAAATTCCTTTTAATTAGCTGGGCTGCAGTTCCAGAGTCCACTGCTCCTCCATGTTTTGGTATCCTCTGCAAATTGAAAACATTTTTAATGTGTCTCTTGGTCCAAGTCATTTATATAAATGAGGAACAGTAATGATAGTAGCCAGTGGTCTACATATTTCTACCCTTGTTTCCTTAAGCACCCATGGATAAATCACATCTGGGCCCAGTGATCTGTTATTGTGTAGCTCCTGTAGCTTATTTCATTCCTCTACGTTACTGATACTGAAATCTTTAAGACCTGTGTGTGGTCAAACGGGCGGCACATTATCTGTATCTTCTTTGGTGAAAACATTCCACAAGTATTTGTTTAATACATCAGATATTTTGTAGTCTTCATAAAACATCATTGTAACAGGGGTGTTTGTTATGTGTGTGGGTATCCTCCGATAGGAGAGACAGAGGTTGAAACACTGCTCAGGCATCTAGGTTTTCTACACAAGTATTTACAGTTCAGGGGCAGTGGCAGGTGGCCATCACTAGGGTACCAGCAATATTAGTCCTAGTGCAGGAGAACATATACAAAAATACAGCACATTCAAAACAAAACTGTCCAAAACTACAAAATAAAAGTTGACCAAACAGTGATCGAGTGCTACTCCACTAGAAAGGAGGCCCTGCTCCAGAACCAGTCTCCCTGACACTTCCTCTCTATACTGTGGAATCAAAATCCCCTAAACTTTTTCCCCTATTCCTTCTAGTACTAGCGATCCAGGTTTACCCACACAGTTATCCTAGAATCCAATGATCCCCTGTATACACACAGTGATAAAAATAACAATACATTTTCCATTTTGTGTCTTCTAACCCTGGTTAACACAGGCAGCTGTGCAGCTCCTATAGCACACTTACCTTTCCAGACAGTTTGTATCCCTGCTTGTAGAATAAAGACACTGGCTTTTCAGCTCCTTTTCAAAGGCATGTGGCCAGGGTTAACACCTGGCCACATTCCACACCTGAATTTGAATTAGGCAGGGAGGGAATTCTAACTTCCTGCCCTGCCATATCTAGCACAAACTTGAGTTGCAAAAACTGTATTTACAATCAAACAAAAAAAGCACTATTTACACGTACAAGGCCTCACCAGTCACGATCCGCTTTCATAGTTATTTTACTTTTGGTCTTCCTGACATCAGTTTTTACCTGTTTAAGCAGACTCCTATATTCATCCCAATGTTTTACTTTTCCATCTTTCCTGTAAGTCATATACAGCCTTCGTTTTTAAATATATTTTTTATTGATCTGTATAACCATTGTGGTGACTGCTTGATCTTTTTCATTTTATGTACAGGGTGATTAGAAAGTAAGTTTACCACATCAACGCACCATATCTCCTGTGGTAAATTTACTTTCTAATCACCCTGTATATATTTGTCCTGCATGTCTTGCACTATAACTTTAAATCTGTTCCATTGAACTTCAACTATCACATCTTCCAATTCCTGTGCCCAATCTATTTCTCTCAGTTCCTGTCACATCCCTTCAAAGTTTGCCTTTCTGAAATCAACCACTTTAGTTTATGCGGCCTTGTGCCTGGAATTGCAGTTAATTTAGAATTTTACCAGCTGTTCTTCTACTTCTATATTAAATGGCAGGTCCTGGTTGTTTGTGAACACCAGATCTAAAATTGCTCTGTCCCTTGTTGAGTTTTTGACACACTGGGTCAGGAAGCAATCATTTACTGCAGCAATAAGATCAGTTTCTACTGTACCACATCCCACTGGATTTTCCCAGTTTATATTAGGAAAATTGAAATCACCCATGATTACAGTATTCTTGCCCTTTACATGCATTTGTAATTGCTTAGTATACTAATTTGTTATCATTTCTATTTTGACTTGGGGGTCTGTAACATACCCCAATAGAAAAAAAAAAATGTTAGTGCTTTTACCTACCAGCTCTAACTAAATGGACTTGCTTGGGTTTGCAGACTCAGATAAATCAATGTTTTTTTTACATCTAGCCCATCCCTAACATATAGAGCTGCACCTCCTCCCCTCTTACCTAGTCTATCTTTTCGGAAAACTGTATACCCCTGTATGTGAAATTTCATCTTCAGGACTAAGCTACGTTTCTGTGATTCCAACAACGTCATACTTTTAAGTTGTGTGCTTCTAGTTCTAACCTATGAACATTTCTGATGCTTCTGTTATTAAGATGCGTCTGGCATTTTGATTCTATGTGACTTACACCTTTCAAATCATTTCAGGTCTTCCAAAGGGTTCTTTTTATGCTGCTCCATGCCAGAATATCTGCGCCTCTATTATTAAGCTGTAAGCCATCTTCCTTGTAAAGCTCACTTTTCTCCCAAAAGGTGCTCGAGTTATCTACGAACCCAAAACCCTTCTGCATTTATTCTCTAACCATATATTTCAATCAATTATTCTGCTAAGCCTCTCCTTCCCTGCTCCAGAGAAGATTAATTGATGCCTTTTCTCTTTAAGTCTGGCAGCGTGTTCAGTGAACCTCTCTTTCAGTACCTCCGACCTCCTCTCACGTATGTTATTTGTTCCTACATGGACATTCACTGTATGTTCTATACCTGCCCCGTTTGTGACCTGATCTACTCTATCGATCACATCTTAAACTCTGGCACCAGCGAGACAGATAACACTCCTGTTTACTGGGTCCCTTCTGTAAAACTTCCTGTCTACATGTCTTATAATTTTTTTTGTGTACTGGGTCTCTGTGTTTTACCATTAACCTAGCTCCCCTAGTTCATGAGATAAAACTGGGGTCACTGCATGAGCCCAGTTTCTGAGCTGAGCTATGTTAAAGCAAGTAAGTAGGTTTGACTGGATGTCATTATCAAATGACAGTTCAGGATCTATCAGAATATTCAAATTGAAACAGTTGATCTTTTGCACGGCAACAGCTGAAAAGCGCTGAATAACAGGACATCAGTTAAGTTGTAGATAAGCGGTGTGAATCTAGGATTCCATGTTGGATATCCAGCTAGAAAGCACGACACAGTCTAGGGGAGGTTATGCATGCATAGGATAGTCCTCCTTCTCTAAGTACAGCAAGGGAGAGGAAGAGAATCTTACATTGTTTTTTTTTTCTCCAGCACATAGCAGATCGGTAGCTATGCAACAGCAGACTACTATTGTTAGTTACCTTTGTATTTCTTACATTTTGAATCCCAATCGCCTTCTACTGTACTGTACATTTTCAGTCTTCAGTAAGGTGGTTAAAAAGAGAGGAACTAAAGGAATGGCAACAGGACTCTTTGCAGGCATTATCAAGTTCAAGGTACTGTAGTCAGCTGAGATTTATAATACAAAATGTTTTTAAAAATACTGGGTGCGTTAAGTAAGTGAGCCACTCAGAGCAGCTCAGTAAAATAACCTACTTAACAGCATGCTGAGTCTCGCTCCTACTGAGCAGCTCAGAGTGCTAGAGAGCAGATTTCATCAGTGATCTAAGTGAGTGGATATATTCTTGCTCTGAGCAGCTCAGTTACTTTCACACCCACTGATAACGGTACAATTTAATGGATCAGAGTTAGCATTGGTGTGGTGTGCTGGGTGAGTCATGCTATCAGGCGAGGTGACAATTAATGACTACACCCTTTCCACTACATTATTAACATGTGAATCCTGACTTCTTGAACCGAAACTTAGCCTTCTGGTAGTTTTCTCTTTACCTTTTAGTTAGGGCATTATTCTGTGCATTCTCGGACATTGAGAAAACCAGACTCCTCTGTGGGGTACCAGACCCCTGATCCACCACCTTCTCCCTCTCATAGTGCCTGGACTTTCTGAGAGCCAATGTCCCTGTTCTACACTACATACAGGGTCTCTGCCAGATCATAGGAGTTAGGGGTAATTCAGAATGTGCACTTTCTTTTCTGTCCACAGTCCTTCTCCACGGCTTGGTATTTGTATGAAACAAAGGAGGTTGTGGGTATTAAAGGAAAATGTGCCAAATGTGTAGCTACAGCATCTTCCATTCCATGCTTTTCTTTTTGGGCCTTTGGCATATGTGCCACAGAGAAACTTGGAAGCGTAATTTCACCCCCCTGCTCCTTCTGTCGCTTGTGCATTGGCAGTCTCCCGCTGTGCTGTTGAAGGTAGATCATTTACCCCTTTTTCTTCACTACCCTTTTTGTTTCCCTGTTTATACTTTACCTTTACTGCTATTCTACTCCACTTTCCTCAGAGTTCTTGCTCTGCTTGGCATTCCTAATATATAGGGCGTGTTAGGTAACTGAGCGGTTCAGAGCGAGGATTTTCCACTCATTTGGATCACTGTTGAAATTTGCTCTGTAGCATTCTGAGCTGCTCAGTAGGAGTGGAACTGAACATGCTGTTAAGTGGGTTCTTTCACTGAGCTGCTCTGAGGGGCTCGCTGTTAACACACCCAGTGTAAGGTTACAGGGCTCAGAAGGAGAGTTTTTCACCAATAAAATCTGCTCTGTAGCAAGTTTCTCAGAAGGAGAGGAACTGAGCATGCTATTCAGTGGGTTTTTCACTGAGCTGCTCTGAGAGCTGGGTCAGCCTTTATGACATCACAAGCAAATGATGGTCCCATCTTATGACATCATCAATGGATCCTGATTCTGCAGAGCCTCTCACCAATCAAGAGCCCATTTTATTTTATTTTATTTTATTTATTTATTTTTTAAACATCAAACATATTAGTAACTTTTGATATTAGTTAATTAAGGTTTTATTTGGAACAATTTTGTAATATATCGACTCTACTTTATTTCCACTGTAGAACTCAACTAATCACAGTTCACAATTTAGTTTTTACCATCATCCCAGGAATAGAACAATGCAGCAGTTAAAAAAAAAAAGACACATTTTATGCTTTGCAGTTCTCTCAGACATACTTAGGTAAACATACAGTATAATGTTGTTATTGCTCTAAAAAAATGTACATGGAAAGATATACATATAATCATATGAAAATTAATTAGTACAGCCCATGGTACTGCCATAAGTTGCTAATCATGTCGGAATTGCATGGTCAGGATTAGGTGTCAGTGGACAAAATGAGTGCATGCCTTTACCACCGCTTGACAAATGGACATGGCCTGTATATGTTATGTGGTGACATTTTGGCCTGAGAACAATAACTTGTTTTCACCGAGATGCCACAATTAATAAAACATACAGCCATTCACATACCACACTGTGGTTGGGTTTAAACATTTGCAATTGTTTCTCTTTCAAGTCACAAGTAGTTATTAAGTCTATGAGGTTTAACAATTCAGCGGGGGTAAGAGAATAAAATGAACTGATCTTCCAACACTTATTTCCCTTCCCTTGCTTATGAAAGGTTAATATTTCAACAGAGACAGAGAGATGGAGATACAATTCCTAGAAATTGCAGCTGCTAATTACACTGGAGTGTTAAATGTAAATGGCACCACCGTTTAGCTCATTTCTGCAGGCAAAACATAACAATAAGAATCTAGTTAACACCAATGGAAATCAATGCACCAGCACTAGATGGTAAACTGGATCATTCTTGGGCATGGTAAAAGTATGTGATTTGTTATTAAAGTACAGTATTATCCACGCTGGGAACACAGAGGTAATGCTTGACCCATTTGTGATAAGGACCTTCTTGAGGGAAATATTTTCATAATCTCAGGGTATGCAATACCAGTTGATGGAACCTGGTCTGGAGATATTTTAGGACACACTTTGAGGCTATAAGAATCAGGGGGGGGACATGAAGACATCTGTCTATATGTCATATTTATATTTTTTACATACATTGGATATAGGTCATAGTGGCCTAGTTTATGTTACCATATTAGGTCTAGTTTTGAATGTACATCTGTCGCTTGGGATGAATGTCACAGACATGCTTGTTCTGTATCAAATGGACAGTTAAATGCATTGTTCTTTCAGAAAGTATGTCTTTTGATAACTAATTATAATATTGCTGATTAACAGGCGTAACTGAACAATAGAAGCATTCATGGGTGGTAATTAAACAGACAATATATAAAATAGGCTTGTCCCGGCCAATACAAATTAATAAAGAAGTTGAAAACTAATTTAATGTTCATTTATACATGTTGAATTATAGCACTTTTCAATGTACAGTGGAAAGCAAATCACTTCCAGATTTTCACCATCTGTTTACAACCCCAGCAGTCTCATATTAGCTATACATTCTTACATTTAGTGTTTGTTGTTGGGTTAATCCACTTTTGAAACAATACATGTAAAATCAGCGATGTTGGTATTACACCTTTACCGATTTATCTATTTATTCGTTTTTTGGAGGGAAGCAGAACTATTGCTGTTCATAACAATAGCATGGAATGTATCGCCTTTATTGAAAAACGAATATGATAAGCACGATTTGATGAAGAATGTTCGAAAAAAATAAAAAAAATTACATCAGCAAATAACATGAAAAAATATATATCTCTGGGGGGTGCAGACAAAGTTATGCGTTTTGGCATGTTTGGTCTTGTTTTGAATGTATATGCTTGTACCCAACGAACATGCGTGAACACTACATTTTGTCTATGTTGAGTGGGCTATGCTTATTCCAAGTTACTCCACGTACTGTCACGCTCACATTATCATTATGTGGTGCCTGTTGCAGTAGGTATGCGCCTGCGCAGTGCGCGCAGGTCGTAGGTTTGCCTACGGTTGTTTGAACAGGAAGGCGGACATGTTTGTCTGGCAGGCGGAAAAATTGTGGCATTTTGTACGTTTCGAAAAATAAATCGATTTAAATCTGATTTCCCCCTCTCAAAACCTTTAGGAACAAACACGCTTCCAATTTTTACACACCTCAGACCCGGAATATGACGACTGATCGTTGCTGGCAAAACCAATCGAGAGGTTTAATCGGGGGCTGTGTTTTTAACTGATCCAAATTTTGCAGCAGAAGTTTTTTTTTTTTTTTGGCCAGTTCTACTTTTTGCAGCTGTCAGACTCTTGGCGTTTTTTTTTCTCTCCACAGAAGGCCTATCAACCCAGAAAGAGGCCCGAAAAACTGTAACATTTATTTTAAGGGACTACGCAATGTAACTTTTGAATAATATTTTTATAATACATATGTGCGTGGGTCGGGTTTCTTAATTAACTCTGAAAGGAGCGAAGACGCTTGCATTTAGATTTGTGTTTGTACCTGAGGTTGTCAGTCAAACTAGCTCAGGGGAGAGGACCAACATCAAGGTGGACTGGTACTTTTCTTAAGATGTGGCATCTGATTATTCAGGGTATTGTAAAGGTTGCACTGAAAAACTGTTGGATAAAGTGCTTGGGTATATGATTTTTTAAATTTTTATTACAGAGGTCGACTGTTAACTGCTAGTCAACCACATAGGAAGTCGTGTTTTTTTTTTTTTTTTTAATATATACTGCGGACTAGAAGTTGACAGAAAACATGTCTGCGGGAGAAAGTTTGGAGGATCGGTTTGAAAAAATCGATGCCATGCTAAAGGATCCTAAATCTGAAGTCAATACAGATTGTTTACTGGTAAGTGTTTTTAATTACTGCGTTACTGCTAACCACAGTGAACAGCACTGTTAGTCAGTGTTTCTCAAATATGAGGGGCTTGCTGGTATTTAAAATTGGGTTGGTGTGTGCATACATAATTAGGGTTAACTTAAATTTCCTAGACAGCTAAACTTACTCACCTTAAACAAAGTTTGACCAACCGTCAAATCTGGTATAACGATCTATTTTTAAATATTTAAATATTTGCCACTTATTTATGCATTCTCCTTTTTCATGGCGTCCGGTAATATACTGAACTATTTATATTGTAAAATATTAAACACAGGCTATGAAAGATTTGGTCATTATAAAAATGTACGTCAAATGCTTAAAGACCGTGGTTCCCGACTCTGGTCCTAGGGACCCCCTGTGTCTGCTGGTTTTCATTCCAACTGGGCTCACAATTACTTAACTAGACCCTTAACTAAATTGATAATTTGCTTAATTAGACCTTTGTAATTGTTTTCAGCTTTTAAACAGTTGCAGAGTACAAGTTACGTATAAAATGTTATAGCTAACTTGAACTCTGCAACTGTTTCTGGAATCTTACTTCTGTCCCTGGTTTTAAGGCGAGGATATACGCCTGCCACACACCCAGAGTTACAGACTTGGCAATCAAATAAATCGGTCACTTCCTCAACATGTCAATGAAAATCAAACGAACACGTTTTTGAAACTTAAACCTAAGTTAACATAGTCCCTAGCAGTAACCTGCAGATCAAAAAAATAATAACCCTTTTAAGTTTTAAAAAAGGGGTTGTGGTTATTTTGACTGATTTAAAATGTGCTGATTCTAAATAATCACGCTCCGGGAATTACAAACGTCCAGCTGTGTAAAGTTTCCGTCTGCCTGAGTTTACTGTTACAGTAAACCATTCCGTCCTAAATGCATGCAGGAGAGGCCCTAGAATAATTGAGGGCTGGTTTCACAGTCCGCGATTATCACACATTTTGGCATTCCTTATGTAGTTTAACTTTATACATCTAGTGCTAATAGGGTGCTTGTTAAACCATCAGTCTCCTATACCTTTTTTTAAACCATTTTTACAAAACATTTTAAGAATAATTCAGTTTTACATATGAACTCAGATAAATGAACGACATATTAATGTATTTGAATTAAAAAGCACTTATCTTAAGGTTTCTATATTATGTCTGTTTGTGTAGGGTGTTGTTAATATTTGTGGGAATGGTGTAATGTAGTTATCTGAGTTTCATTTTCTCTGCGATGTTGCCTCAACACACAGTTCATTTATCTATTTCTCGTTTCATTGGACTTCTCATGATCCTACTTGGCCCTTGATTGCACAGATCTAATAGTCTACATTGTGCCAGAGGAAAGATTTGCCTGGTGGTTTGTAGCAATTTGTTGTGCTTTTTAAATTGCAGTTGTGCAGCATTTAGGTGAGGCATGCAGACCTGTTGTGCAACCAGATATACACTTTCTTGTCTGAACAGACTTAATAAGCAAATTACCATTGTTATTATTATTATTATTTATTTCTTAGCAGACGCCCTTATCCAGGGCGACTTACAATTGTTACAAGATATCACATTGTTTTTACATACAATTACCCATTTATACAGTTGGGTTTTTACTGAAGCAATCTAGGTAAAGTACCTTGCTCAAGGGTACAACAGCAGTGTCCCCCACTGGGGATTGAACCCACAACCCTCCGGTCAAGAGTCCACAGCCCTAACTACTACTCCACACTGCTGCCCTGTTATGCTGTTCTTGGTATTTCCTAAACCAAAATTGTGGTAGATTAACAGGAGTTAATAAATAGAACCTAAAAGAATCCATTTAAAGTGGAGGTAAACATGGTGAATGGGTGAGATTTTAGAATATGTGTTTTGTAGGTGGAAATTGATATCAAATATGGATGAAAAAACTTTGAGATTTTGCAGGATCTTGCTGAACTGTAATTTTTTAAAGAATCTGGAATGTTTTATTTTACAGTGGTCCAGGCAAACAAAATTGTGATGAATTTCATCGTGTGTTGTTGGTTTTTTACAGGATGTGCCAGTAGAAATGTTATCGCCAGTCTCCTTGTGCCTGAAGGGATCTCTGGAGTTGTACAATTCAAGTTTACCCTGAAGGGTGTATTAGTGAGCCAGTGTGGCCAGGGGTGTGTCAGCCACCTCCCTGTGCTTCACTTTCTCTTTCCCAGACAACTGGCAACTGTAAAAAGATGAAGCCGCTCACATAAGCTATGATTGATTTAAAAAAAAACACTAACACTAAAACTGCCAGCAGTAGTCATTTTGACGGGTACATTTTAAACAGCTTCGATGTGAAAATGAAACACAAACGATCAGATACAACTCAAAAGTTTTATTTATGAACATCATAGCTAACATTTGCATAGCAGAAACACCGTATGTAAATTAAAAAATAAACACAAGTCTTTATTTTCGAAAATAATGCATGATGTAAAAAAAATGAAAAACTAATAAAATAAACATTTCAAAAGAAAATATTGTGTAACCAGCTGTAAACTGGTTATATGTAGGCCTACATACACAATTGTAAAATTGAAAATTATTTATAAAAAATAACATAAAGAAAATAACTCAGTTTCCATTGTGTAATGGGAATGCACATTCAGGGAAACATACTTCAAAGTAGCCCCCATATTAGCACAATCCATACAGATTTAATGCTTATCAACTTGTGTGCATTTACCACATACTGTTCTTTCACACTGGCCACAGATATCAGAAGTTTTATTTTTACTGCATTTGTTACCTGGCATTGTTTTCTGTTGCGTGTGCGCACTGTATCCAGGTTGAGCTGCGTTTCCCTGCCACTTTGCAGTTTTCTGATCAAAATGTTTCTGCCAAAGCTCCGTGGCTAGCATCATAAGAGATCTCTCCTACTGATATTTCCCCCGGTGCATTCATTGTACAAAACGAAGGAATTGATGGCTGCCATGTCCAGTACATTGTAAAATACAGCAACTGGACACCGGTGATTGCTTTCACTGAGTACTAAGTTTTACACAGATGGTGGAAACGCTCTTCTTCTTTGTTTACTGTTGCAACCAGGCTGTTTTTTTTTTCTACTGTTTTGCTAATTACAGTGAAATAAAAAAATATATATATATTGGTATCAATCTCTTTTCCTAAGCACGGTTACATCAGCCTAACACATTGTCACCCAGTCTCTGACCAGTTGGGTGAGTTTCATCTTTGCACAGGTAGGGGTAGGGTCCGCTGCCAGCCAAAACGTGATCCCAAATTTGACAAGTTTGTTTGTCCAGCGACACTGTGCTTTTATCGGAAACAGCTTCTTGTCCATGTAATGTTTTATGTTTAGCTTGAAACAGGCAATGCTGTTTTCAATGAAGTTGTTCCAAATTTCTGATGCCAAGGCAAATATATCTGTAGTTGCTCTCAAATCAAAACGCAAAAATATCAAGATTTCTCGAAAAAAACTTTGTAATATTATAAGACAGCAGACTATATATGCTCACGTAGACAGCCAGACGGCAGTTCTCCAAAGAATTGAGAGGATTACAATAGATTTGGATAACACATATCTAGACGTCAAGAGCAATATTCTATTCAAATACATACTGCTGTAAACTCAGTGGAGGTACAGATAACAAACTGGCTTGTGTACATATAAAAAAAGTGTATTGTAGGTTATATTAACAATAAAAGCATGCATTGTAACAAACCGTCTTTTTTTTATTTTTGCGATTCTGACGTTCAAACGCA